>NC_056746.1:1382794511-1382882011 GCF_019279795.1 Protopterus annectens | reverse complement strand
AATAATATAAAGTGACCAGATATACATCATCACTAAACTATGGATGAAGGTTTGCATCTATAATCTTAACAGTTTTGGTCATACCTAGTGTATTAGAAGAGGGGAGATAGCGGCTTACATATTAGTTTGTACCAATGTACTTTCTGTTTCTGTCAAAGGTGGGCTGAGAATAGTTTTAGCTGTGCAACATTTTTCATCTTGTTGATGTGAGTGGGTGCACACTGCAGCCTATATTAACTGTGCTTTTTACAGATAAGGAAGTAATGATACAGCTGTTACTATTTATGGTACACTCAGATTAAAATTTGATATGGTGTGACTGATGCTTGTAACAGTGTTGCCAAGGCTCACTGATTATTGATGCATCTACTTATTCTGTCTGCCTAGGCAGCAGGTGGAATGTAATTCACCGGTCGTAGTCTTAAGTCCTGTTGGCATTATTCTGTTTCTGAATTCTCAGGTCTTTTATCTCAGTTCTCATGACTTGGATACACCTTGACAATGTCTCTTAGTTTCTGCAAGGCATGGAAAATGTGTGTATGCATGACTAAAGCAGATACCTGCATTCATTAAAATTAAAGGATAAAATCCCCTTAAAGGCTGAGATACTGCCTCCTACGTTACATTCTAGGTCTTAAGATAGATGCATATCATCACACATAAATATTTATGAGTACACACAGACACACACACACACACACACACACACACACACACACACACACACACACACACACACACACACACACACACACACACACACACACACACACACATACACACACACGCATGCATGCACACACACACACACACACACACACACACACACACACACACACACACACACACACACACACACACACACACACACACACACACACGCACGCACACACGCACACACACATATACGCAGATGTGATCAGCAGTATGGTTTCATGCCAGGAAAGAGCACTACAGATGCAATGTTTGCTCTGAGAGTGTTGCTGGAGAAGTACAGAGAAGGTCAGAAGGAGTTGCTTTGTGTTTTTGCAGACTTAGAGAAAGCATATGACAGGGTGCCTACAGAGGAGTTGTGGTATTGTATGAGGAAGTCGGGAGTGTCAGAGAAGTATGTAAGAGTGGTACAGGATATGTACGAGGGTAGTGTGACAGCGGTGAGGTCTGTGGTGGGAGTGACGGATGCGTTTAAGGTGGAGGTGGGATTACATCAAGGATCAGCTCTGAGCCCTTTCTTATTTGCAATGGTGATGGACAGGTTGACAGACGAGATCAGACAGGAGTCCCCGTGGACAGTGATGTTTGCAGATGACATTGTGATCTGTAGTGAGAGTAGGGAACAGATGGAGGAGACCCTGGAGAGATGGAGGTATGCTCTAGAGAGAAGAGGAATGAAGGTCAGCAGGACTAAGACAGAATATATGTGTGTGAATGAGAGGGAGGATAGAGGAATGTTGAGGATGCAAGGAGTAGAGGTGGCAAAGGTGGATGAGTTTAAATAACTGGGATCAATAGTTCAGAGTAATGGTGAGTGTGGAAGAGAGGTGAAGAAGAGAGTACAGGCAGGATGGAGTGTGTGGAGAAGAGTGTCAGGAGTGATTTGTGACAGACGAGTACCTGTAAGAGTGAAAGGGAAGGTCTACAAGAGGGTAGTGAGACCAGCTATGTTATATGGGTTGGAGACAGTGGCACTGACAAGAAGGCAGGAGTTAGAGCTGGATGTGGCAGAGTTAAAGATGTTAAGATTTGCACTGGGTGTGAAGAGGGTGGACATGATTAGGAATAAGTATATTAGAGGGTCAGTCCAGGTTGGAAAGTTTGGAGACAAAGCCAGAGAGGCAAGATTACATTGGTTTGGACATGTGCTGAGGAGGGATACTGAGTATATTGGGAAAAAGATGCTAAGGATGAAGCTACCAGGTAAAAGGAAAAGAGGAAGGCCTAAGATAAGGTTAATGGATGTGGTGAGAGAGGACATGATGCAGGTGGTTGGTGTGACAGAGCAAGAAGCAGAGGACAGGAAGAAATGGAAACAGATGATCCGCTGTGGCGACCCCTAATGGGAACAACCAAAAGAAGATGATGATGATTATGTATATGACCAGAATATTTGTGTTCAGATATATATTCATAACCAGAAGTGTAGGTAGGATGGGCAGTGGTGTGAGTTACTCCCAGCTGCAAGGTGTTAGGAGACACAGTTCACAGATCCACTTATTTCTTTTTCAGTTTTTTGCTCCTCACATAAACATGAGAGTGTGCAGTAGAGTGGTATGACATTTGGACCTGGAGCTCCTATATTTAAAGGAAGAAGTGCCAGATTGGAGAACAGACCTTTTTATTTTTGGTTTTGCTCCTCAGCCTAGCATTGAGGGTTGCCAGACAGAGAGCAGCCCCAGGTGTAAAATGAGCCCAGTACAGCTTTATGATTGACAGGGCCATGCCAACCCATTCTGACACAATATGCCAATCCCTGATCTGTTGCCCCCTCAACTTTTTAGTTGAGTACCAGAAAGAAAAAAATGAAAAGAGGTTGTCTCTTACTTGGTGACAGAGAAAAGGCTCTTTCCTCTTTGTTCTTGTTTGAAAAATGTAGCAGCCTTCTTTCTACATTTCTATTAATTAGAAATTGGCTTGTTACATTTTATGTTACACAAGAAGTACTAAGGCACTTCAGCCCTGACCACAAATGCACTAATGGCATTCATTTTTGCTTCAGAGTGATGGGAATCTCCCAGTTATGTCTCCTAATGCCCTGCTCCCTGGCCAGCTGCCTCCATTGCCCCACACTAGCTACATCCCTGATTAATGAATCCATGATTCTCATGTGCTTATATACACTTAATCTCATACTAGGCATGCATCCACACCACACATATTGCACATGCATGAATACCGTACATGTGTACACATAAACATTGGCACTTAGTACATATGCTATTCATATTCAAATACATTCACACATCCTATGCATGCAGGGATGCTACACATGCAAATATACTACCCATACATCTGCATGCATACATACTACACATGCTTCCATACAACGCATGCACATATACTATGCATGTACACACATGCAAATACTGTGCATACTACCCTTGCACATAAACTAAACATACTCTGCATGTAGACATGCTGCATATAATGTTCATGCACACATACTATACAAGTACACATTTTACATATATTATGCATGCACAAATACTTTAAAAGCTATATATACTATCCATGCACACATACTATACATATGCACATGTACACAGATACTATGCTTACACACATGCGACATTGCATACATATTACATACACTATGCACACAAACGTATGACATATGCATGTATAGTAAACATGGGCACTTATACTACACATGCGAGCACACTACACATCTTGTGCATGTGCACATACTACATGTATTTTGGTTGTAGCCATAGCACACATACATACTATGCATGTATACATATTCTACACATGCACATGCTACACATATCATATTTGCACACATATTATGCATTCATCCATACTGCACTATACACTATACACTATACAGAACTACATATATCATGCATTTGTACATAGCGCATGTGGACATGGTAGAAATGTGCACATGCACATGCTTGCACACGTTATACACACATACCAATCATATGCACGTACCACTCATTCACATGCACACATATTACAAATGTCTACATATAGACATATAAGATATAAACACATAGTATGTGTGTACACATACAAGACATACTGTTCATGCTACATATCCAAGAATACCCACATACTATACATACACCAATGGTATGCATGCTACTAATACACAAATTTGACACATGAGCATATAAACTACTTACTATCCATGAGCTGGCTAGACGTCCACTCAGATGCTTTTACACATGGACTCATAATGTGCATGTACACATACTACACTTGAACAGATATATGCATGCACACACTTTATATATAATATGCATGCACTGTGCTGCTCATGAATGCATCCTACTCAAAGCACATGCTACACATCTTGTGCATGTACATATGTTACAAATGTGCACATGTACAGATGTTCACATACTCCGCATACTAGGCATGTGCACATATGCATGTGCACATACTGCATCTGCACACACACATACACATACCACACAAGTGCATGCGCTATACTTACACCCATACTACACATGTACACATACTATATTTGCACACATAATACACATACTACATATTTGCATATAGTATATTTACATTCTTACTACACATGTACATATACTACTCACGTGCACATGATGTACTTACACTATTACATATGTACACATACTACACATGTGCACATGCTATACTTACAGCCCTACCACACATCTGCACATGCTATGCCTACAGTCATACTACACATGTACACATACTACACATGTGCACATGCTATACTTACACCCCTGCTACACATCTGCACATGGTATACTTACAGTCATACAACACATGTACACATACTACACATATGCACATGCTATACTTACATTCTTACTACATGTACATATACTACTCACATGCACATGATATACTTACAACCCTACTACACATCTGCACATGATATACTTACACCCATATAACACATGTACATATATTACACATGTGCACATACCAAAATCAAATTTATATAAAGTGGAATTCAGCACTGTTGAAAACTACATTCCAAATTAAGAATCCACCTTAGAAGAGGGACAAGCCAACTCCAGATAGGAAGCCCACAAACAACGGATCCTTTTTACTTTGTTCCTTTCTGGAGTTGGCTTGTCATCCCTCTAAGGTGGATTCTTAATTTGGTGTGTGTTTTTAACACGTGTGCACATGCTACACTTATACCCATACTACACATGTACACATACTACACTTGCACACATAATACACATACTGCACATTTGCATATGCTATACTTACATTCTTACGCACATGTACATATACACATGATATACTTACACTCATAGTACATATGCACACATCTTACACATCTGCTGGATTGTATTTATTGATTCCAACTGTGCAAGAAGTTGAAAAAAAAATGGGTTCCTAGAAATAAATATGGTGTTTAGTATTGGAACCGGCATTTGAAATGAGATAATTACATGTTAATGAGTTTGGACATTTTTAGTGGTTCTATTGGATAATTCAAATATGAGAGTATATATAGGGATGTTTGAAATTGTAGTGTTTGTCTGTGATGAAGTCTGTATTATGAGATGAAAAACACGGTGATTCGTTAAGCGCTTTGCATTGTTTTTTAGCAATAAACAGTTTTACTTCAAGGTTGGACATCTGGTGATTGTTTTCATTTCCTACAGTGCTGGTGTTGGATTATTTACACCTACATTCATGCTACATATGTACACATACTACAAGTGCACATGCTATACTTACACCCATACTACACATGTGCACATGCTATACTTACACCCCTACTACACATGTGGACATGTTGTACTTATACCCATACTACACATGTGCACATGCTATACTTACACCCCTACTACACATGTGCACATGCTATACTTACACCCATACTACACATGTGCACATGCTATACTTACACCCCTACTACACATGTGGACATGCTGTACTTATACCCATACTACACATGTGCACATGCTATACTTACACCCCTACTACACATGTGCACATGCTATACTTACACCCATACTACACATGTGCACATGCTATACTTACACCCATACTACACATGTGCACATACTATACTTACACCCCTACTACACATGTGGACATGCTGTACTTATACCCATACTACACATGTGCACATGCTATACTTACACCCCTACTACACATGTGCACATGCTATACTTACACCCATACTACACATGTGCACATGCTATACTTACACCCCTACTACACATGTGGACATGCTGTACTTATACCCATACTACACATGTGCACATGCTATACTTACACCCCTACTACACATGTGCACATGCTATACTTACACCCCTACTACACATGTGCACATGCTATACTTACACCCATACTACACATGTGCACATGCTATACTTACACCCCTACTACACATGTGCACATGCTATACTTACACCCATACTACACATGTGCACATGCTATACTTACACCCCTACTACACATGTGCACATGCTATACTTACACCCATACTACACATGTGCACATACTATACTTACACCCCTACTACACATGTGGACATGCTGTACTTATACCCATACTACACATGTGCACATGCTATACTTACACCCCTACTACACATGTGCACATGTTGTACTTATACCCATACTACACATGTGCACATACTATAGTTACACCCCTACTACACCCTACTACACTAGTGCACATGCTGTACTTACACCCCTACTACACATGTGCACATGCTATACTTACATCATTACCACACATGTATGCACATATACTACATTTGTAGTATACTACTCTGACACTCTAAGTATACGCACACAGTCATACTATTGCTATAGTATGTCTATAGCTATACTGGGCAAAATTCCAAAGTGTTCACATTTGCACCAGATATAGAACTGAGTTCACATGTATTCTGTGAATACCAGTGAATGTGGTACAACTTTGTGCCCTTAGCATACATTTTGTTTTAGAATATGAGAACTATGTACATACCAATATGTTGCATGTACTTATATTCATTTATTTATTCTTTTCTTATTCATTGGTTTGTTGGATAGATTAAAACAGATCCTTTTTGCAGGGACAAACTTGGGAATCCCTATTCATTACTGATATGCATCCATTTCCCAAGATGAGATTCACTTTTTTTTGCAGCAGACCATGGGATCTTATTTATCCATCTGAATTTATTAAGTAGTGTGGAGCATTAGTCCAAGCAGTCCAGTTTCAGGCTGTGACTGGGATTAAATTCCCCAAAAAATATTTTTTTATAGTCAGCAAGTAAATATATATGGATCTTGCTTCTTTAATACAAAATAAAATATAATCACACATGGGATAATGTAATTAGCAAAGACTTCATTTAATCATAATAAAATGAGAACAAATAGCTGAGGAACCCGAGTAAACAAGTAGAGAATAATACGGGCAAATAAAGGTTCCATCTTTTCACTGATGTATTTTTACCAGATTATGGTCTATATAGTTGAGTAAATATATTATTCTCTGGAATTAAAATAAACATATAAAAAGGTTCGAGCATTTTGGGGGAGTATTATGAAAATAGGAGGAAAACAAAATGATGATGAAGAGGATGTTGTGAATGATGTACTCGCCATGCAGAAGGACTGGTGCAGCATTTAGATAGCAGCTCAGCACATTCCATGCCATGCCCTAGGCAAGGTGTCACTAGTCTGCTTTTCCTGGCTACTGTCTGGGCAGAGGTCCACTATCTTAGCACTAGAGTGCTGTTGCTGGAATCACAGGAATTCACTGCTCTGTAACATTCCACAGTGTGTGGCCACACTATCCTTCTATATGGGTAGCCATCATTACAATCATGAATAACTAGCAGAGAGCATTGTAGCCTGCCAAAAGCATGTCTGTGCAGCCCATTATGCACACATGTGCATACAGAACTGTGCCAACCTTTCTGTCATATATCACTATCTACCGGTCCATGTAAGCATGTCCATACAGCCCATTATGCACAGATGTGCATACAGCACTGTGCCTGCCTTACAGCAATATATCACTAACCACAGGTCCATGTAAGCATGTCTGTGCAGCCCATTACACACACGTGCATACAGCACTGTGACAGCCGTTCTGTAGTATATCACTAACTACAGGTCCATGTAACCATGTCTATGCAGCCCATTATGCATACAAGTGCATATAGCACTGTGCTAGCCTTATAGCAATATATAATTAACTACAGGTCTATGTAAGCATGTCTGTGCAGCCCATTACACACACATATGCATACAGCACTCTTCCAGCCGTATGGTAGTATATCACTAACTACAGGTCTATATAAGGATGTCTGTGCAGCCCATTATGCACACATGTGCACACAGCACTGTGCCAGCCTTAGTGTAGTATATCACTAACTACAGGTCCATGTTGTATCACCATACTTTAGGGCAACGGTAAAATGTGATATACATCCCAGTCTGCTGAACACATCAAGTGTTCATCTAGGCTTACTAAAATGTGAAGTCTGAACAATGACAGATAACTGAAGAGTTGGGGAGGAGTACAGTAAGTGGCTAGAATGGATGACACACAAAGGCATCATTGCTGCTGTGCATGGCAGCTGTTTGTGCACACCAAAGCTGAGGGTTAGGATGAGAAGACATGAACAGGGATGGTTTTGTAGGCTGCAGGTGCTGTTTCAAATAGGGTTGCCACTAAAAGGCAGACCACAGTAGACAGCATAAAGTCCTGAGATTATTACACATTACCAGATTAAATGGACATAGATCCCTTGCAAATATTATGGGCAAAGTCTATGCAGCTTGCAACAAATGGCCACCCTGCACCATCATAGTTTCATGAGATCTCCTGGGGTTATCTTACAGAGCTTGTACAATTGCTGAAAGATTATATCTGCAGAGTGCAGGATTACAGCACCTTGTCACAATCCAGCTAAAAGTAGCTAGTGCTATAAGAAGGACATAGCTATGTACACCACTGGATGGCATGTTATAGTAGCATGTGTCACACAGAGCCAAACATAAAAGGCCTGGGTGCACTGTTAATGGGTTACTGTCCAGCAGGGATTCTGTTTGAATATACAGTGGAGAAATGTATGAGTTCAGCACATGAGGTGCAATTATGTTAAGTGGAAAATTTTGGAAAGGAAGGCTGCTCCATGATGCAATTATGTAACATAATAGGGCTCCTGTAACTACAATGTACTAGCAGGAATATTATTCACATCCAGTCATAAGGAATGTGGAAGATGTAGTGATGCCAAGGCATGTCATGTAGATAACACCATTCATTTGGTGTATCCCAGATGCATAGTGCAATCCCACTGTCTTACAGATATGGCTCCTGTGCAGTGTAGCTGAAAGGAATCCAGTTCAGCAGTCAGCATGAACAATTACCTCTGGTTATGTAGCCAGTTACTGGTGTATGCAGTGAAATCCTGCAGTGATCAAGCATGTAAATGAGCCACAGCATGGCCATGCACAGAATGGCACAAACAAACGAACATCTGGCTGTAAATCAGATACCACAGAATGTGTTCACTTATAGAACACCATTTTAGGCTATGCAGTGTGGACTGTGACAGATATCACAATGTTTATACTGGTAAGCACATGCCATAATTACAGGCTACCGAGGTGGTATGGCCATGTGGTCATGCTGTATGTGGTACTGCCTGATGGTTACTGTGTGACCATTACACAATTATGTGAGAACACAGAGCCATGCCAACTGCTGTGTGCACTGTTATAGCCTATTATACATGCCTGTACAGGTGGTAGTGGGAGTTATGGTGGACAATGAATACCAATAGTATGTATGACACACACTGCATGTTTACTACCTGTACCTCTTTTGCATGGCTGAGACAGGGCTCCTGATATATGTGTGGGGATGACAAAGTTCAGCATAATATTGTTGACAGATACCATTCCATAACACTGATGTGTGTCATGCATTCATTATAGTAACTGACTTATACCAGAGCTAATGAATGTGGAACCCTGCCCTCCTTCTCTGTTCTAGATCTGTCATTTTGGCAGTATGCAGGATTATGGAGAGATAATATGATTTTCTGTATTACAGCCGCCATCACCTCTGTGTCCAAGCCCGACCACCCCCCACCCTCCTTGTCACATATCTGTGCTGATTTTCAGTGATATATATAATCTGTGTGCTTCACACAGGATCCTACAGCTTGTGATCAATATCCCAAAAGATCTGTATTGTGAGGACTTGTATGTTTCTGCTCTGTGGTCCTGGCTGCCACATGGCAGTAACTGGGGTGTGGTGGGCTGTGATTGATCTCCTAACTGTAACACAGATGTTCCGCATACCATGCAGGACATGAATGGCCAGTAGTTTGATACAGTGCAACGCTATCTGACTTTACCCCATTATGTTCTTAGAGCAGTTGGAAAACTGATAAAACATTTACAAAAAGGAGCTCCTCTTGTATAAATGTGATAAATAAGAAATAGGTACATGTGAGCATATCACATGCAGTAGAGGAGTTCAAAATACTTGATCCAGCCTATGTCTTTGCTAGATGTGAGATCCTGCATCCTAGCAGTACTGTAACTGACACCTATGTTGTCAAATAATTCACCCCTATACGTACCCCATGTAGTTATAATACTTACTAGAAAATGAGGGCTAAGTCTGAATGCCTGAAAATGTTACAGTACATCTCCCTTTACTTCCAAGAGATGTGATCTCTGCGCATAGCCTGCAGCTGCGAACAAGCATTGGCGAACGTCCATGCTTTTGGTTACACCATTTTCTTTCTCTCTGTCTCATTTCACGCTAAATATGAAATATTGATCTACGGAAGAGATTGTCATATTTGTAAGTAAGAATATCCTCCAGGGGATGTAGCACTGAGCAACACAGGGCCACCTAGAGGCATTCAGAGTCTGACCATTGGTGGAAAGGTCCATTGCCACTGGAAGTCCTGTAATTCCCAATGCATCTTACCCAGTGGGCATTAGTGTTTTAGTACAAGGGCTAACTATTAAGTTATTCTGTAAATTTTAAATATTAAAATAAGTGTCATATTCTGTTTTAGGTTAAATAGTTCATTCATCATAAGCCTACAGAGATGCAAATTCCTGACCATAATTTTGCATGCTTAGTTATTAATGGCATCGCTGTCCACTTTTGACTTTTAACAAAACTGGATAGAAAGCTTTTTACCATCAAAACTGACCATTAGTAATCAGGGATTTGGAGGTAGTTTGTGGGTTAAAAAGGCATCAGTTGTGTAAGAGGTGGACTACAACTATCAGAAAAAAATACTAATCTATATGTGAAAAAAATAAAGGTTGACAGAAACAAGTTCTAATCCAAGGGTGTTGCATGAAGATAACGTAAGATCAGCAGCTGGGAATAATCCTTGCATTTATCATTTGGACTCCTGTATCATGTTTTTCAAGTATGGCTAAGGAATATGAAAATGAAAATGTCTTTTTCCTTTTAAAAATGATACATTACTGGGAATTCTTCTATGTCCACTGGTTAATTCTAATGAATATGACTATCACATCCCAGTTAGCCTGTGCCTTAGATCAATGTCCATCCTACCTGTGACGTGGGATGTTGATGATGAGTTTGGCTTCCAAATGCTAAACTCCCTAATGACTGCTGGTGCAGTTTCCATGTGTTCAATGTCTCTGACTTCTTTTTTTACCTTTTTATTTTGTACAATTTATGGATTAGTGAATAACGATGTGTCTACTATAGCAATAACTGATGAAGTGGGTATGCTATACTGAAAATTTACCCATGGTTGGTGTGGTTTAATCACTAGGATGAAGCCTCAGTGATTAAACAAAGCCAACTGTGGGTAAATCTTCAATATTCCACACCACAGAGTCAGTTATTGCTATTATACAAGACATTATTTAAGGAAAACATTACTTACTTTTCTTAAATATTGTCTTTGTATGGTGGCTCCATGGTCTTCTGCTTTCATTGGATAACATGCTGCTTTATTTATGTACTGGACATGGTTATGGGGCTTTCCCACGCTTACGCAGTACATCAGTGCTTTAGAAAGGAAGCAACGGAGAAAGAAAGATCTCCGTTGTTCTTTTGTTCTTTTTGTTTTTTTTTTTTTTTATTAAATAAGTTTGTAATTTGGACACTTTAGAGGTACAAGAGAGACAGGATGGAGAAAACACATGGAAAATCAGATACATTTCTTTAGTTTTGAATAACGCACCTGATTTTCCTAGTCAGATACATTTCTTTCATTTTGAATAACGCACCTGATTTTCCTAGTCAGATACATTTCTTTCGTTTTGAATAACGCACCTGATTTTCCTAGTCAGATACATTTCTTTAGTTTTGAATAATGCACCTGATTTTCCTAGTCAGATACATTTCTTTCGTTTTGAATAACGCACCTGATTTTCCTAGTCAGTTACATTTCTTTCGTTTTGAATAACGCACCTGATTTTCCTAGTCAGATACATTTCTTTTGTTTTGAATAACGCACCTGATTTTCCTAGTCAGATACATTTCTTTCGTTTTGAATAATGCACCTGATTTTCCTAGTCAGATACATTTCTTTCATTTTGAATAACGCACCTGATTTTCCTAGTCAGATACATTTCTTTCATTTTGAATAACGCACCTGATTTTCCTAGTCAGATACATTTCTTTCTTTCTGAATAACGCACCTGATTTTCCTAGTCAGATACATTTCTTTCGTTTTGAATAACGCACCTGATTTTCCTAGTCAGTTACATTTCTTTCGTTTTGAATAACGCACCTGATTTTCCTAGTCAGATACATTTCTTTTGTTTTGAATAACGCACCTGATTTTCCTAGTCAGATACATTTCTTTCGTTTTGAATAATGCACCTGATTTTCCTAGTCAGATACATTTCTTTCTTTCTGAATAACGCACCTGATTTTCCTAGTCAGATACATTTCTTTCGTTTTGAATAACACACCTGATTTTCCTAGTCAGATACATTTCTTTAATTTTGAATAACACACCTGATTTTCCTAGTCAGATACATTTCTTTCGTTTTGAATAACGCACCGGATTTTCCTAGTCAGAAACATTTCTTTCATTTTGAATAATGCACCTGATTTTCCTAGTCAGATACATTTCTTTCATTTTGAATAATGCACCTGATTTTCCTAGTCAGATACATTTCTTTCATTTTGAATAACACACCTGATTTTCCTAGCCAGATACATTTCTTTCATTTTGAATAACGCACCTGATTTTCCTAGTCAGATACATTTCTTTCGTTTTGAATAACGCACCTGATTTTCCTAGTCAGATACATTTCTTTCGTTTTGAATAACGCACCTGATTTTCCTAGTCAGATACATTTCTTTCATTTTGAATAACGCACCTGATTTTCCTAGTCAGATACATTTCTTTCATTTTAAATAATGCACTTGATTTTCCTAGTCAGATACATTTCTTTCGTTTTGAATAACACACCTGATTTTTCCTAGTCAGATACATTTCTTTCATTTTGAATAACACACCGGATTTTCCTAGTCAGATACATTTCTTTCGTTTTGAATAACGCACCTGATTTTCCTAGTCAGATACATTTCTTTCGTTTTGAATAACGCACCTGATTTTCCTAGTCAGATACATTTCTTTCGTTTTGAATAACGCACCTGATTTTCCTAGTCAGATACATTTCTTTCATTTTGAATAACGCACCTGATTTTCCTAGTCAGATACATTTCTTTCATTTTGAATAACGCACCGGATTTTCCTAGTCAGATACATTTCTTTCATTTTGAATAACGCATCTGATTTTCATAGTCAGATACATTTCTTTCGTTTTGAATAACGCACCGGATTTTCCTAGTCAGATACATTTCTTTCGTTTTGAATAACGCACCGGATTTTCTTAGTCAGATACATTTCTTTCGTTTTGAATAATACACCTGATTTTCCTAGTCAGATACATTTCTTTCATTTTGAATAACGCAACGGATTTTCCTAGTCAGATACATTTCTTTCATTTTGAATAACACACCTGATTTTCCTAGTCAGATACATTTCTTTCGTTTTGAATAACGCACCGGATTTTCCTAGTCAGATACATTTCTTTCGTTTTGAATAACGCACCTGATTTTCCTAGTCAGATACATTTCTTTCATTTTAAATAACCCACCTGATTTTCCTAGTCAGATACATTTCTTTTGTTTTGAATAACGCACCTGATTTTCCTAGTCATATTAATTTCTTTCGTTTTGAATAACGCACCTGATTTTCCTAGTCAGATACATTTCTTTCATTTTGAATAACGCACTAGTCAGATACATTTCTTTCGTTTTGAATAACGCACCTGATTTTCCTAGTCAGATACATTTCTTTCGTTCTGAATAATGCACCGGATTTTCCTAGTCAGATACATTTCTTTCGTTTTGAATAACGCACCTGATTTTCCTAGTCAGATACATTTCTTTCATTTTGAATAACGCACTGGATTTTCCTAGTCAGATACATTTGTTTTGTTTTGAATAACGCATCTGATTTTCCTAGTCAGATACATTTCTTTCGTTTTGAATAACGCACCTGATTTTCCTAGTCAGATACATTTCTTTCGTTTTAAATAACGCACTTGATGTTCCTAGTCAGATACATTTCTTTCGTTTTGAATAACACACCTGATTTTCCTAGTCAGATACATTTCTTTCGTTTTGAATAACAAACCGGATTTTCCTAGTCAGATATATTTCTTTCGTTTTGAATAACACACTAGTCAGATACATTTCTTTCGTTTTGAATAACGCACCTGATTTTCCTAGTCAGATACATTTCTTTCGTTTTGAATAACGCACCTGATTTTCCTAGTCAGATACATTTCTTTTGTTTTGAATAACGCACCTGATTTTCCTAGTCAGATACGTTTCTTTCGTTTTGAATAACGCACCGGATTTTCCTAGTCAGATACATTTCTTTCATTTTGAATAACGCACCTGATTTTCCTAGTCAGATACATTTCTTTCATTTTGAATAATGCACCGGATTTTCCTAGTCA
This sequence comes from Protopterus annectens, assembly GCF_019279795.1. NCBI lineage: Eukaryota > Metazoa > Chordata > Ceratodontiformes > Protopteridae > Protopterus > Protopterus annectens. The sequence continues at coordinate 1,382,867,330 of NC_056746.1, read as the reverse complement.
GATGCATTTCTTTCATTTTGAATAATGCACCGGATTTTTTTAGTCAGATACATTTCTTTCGTTTTGAATAATGCGCCTGATTTTCCTAGTCAGATACATTTCTTTCATTTTGAATAACGCACCAGATTTTCCTAGTCAGATACATTTCTTTCATTTTGAATAACGCACCTGATTTTCCTAGTCAGATACATTTCTTTCGTTTTGAATAATGCACCGGATTTTCCTAGTCAGATACATTTCTTTCGTTTTGAATAACGCACCTGATTTTCCTAGTCAGATACATTTCTTTTGTTTTGAATGACACACCTGATTTTCCTAGTCAGATGCATTTCTTTCGTTTTGAATAACACACCTGATTTTCCTAGTCAGATACATTTCTTTCATTTTGAATAACACACTAGTCAGATACATTTCTTTCGTTTTGAATAACGCACCTGATTTTCCTAGTCAGATACATTTCTTTCGTTTTGAATAATGCACCGTATTTTCCTAGTCAGATACATTTCTTTCATTTTGAATAACGCACCTGATTTTCCTAGTCAGATACATTTCTTTCATTTTGAATAACGCACTGGACTTTCCTAGTCAGATACATTTCCTTTGTTTTGAATAACGCACCTGATTTTCCTAGTCAGATACATTTCTTTCGTTTTGAATAACGCACCTGATTTTCCTAGTCAGATACATTTCTTTCGTTTTGAATAATGCACCGTATTTTCCTAGTCAGATACATTTCTTTCATTTTGAATAACGCACCTGATTTTCCTAGTCAGATACATTTCTTTCATTTTGAATAACGCACTGGACTTTCCTAGTCAGATACATTTCCTTTGTTTTGAATAACGCACCTGATTTTCCTAGTCAGATACATTTCTTTCGTTTTAAATAACGCACTTGATTTTCCTAGTCAGATACATTTCTTTTGTTTTCAATAACACACCTGATTTTCCTAGTCAGATACATTTCTTTCGTTTTGAATAACACACCGGATTTTCCTAGTCAGATACATTTCTTTTGTTTTGAATAACGCACCTGAATTTCCTAGTCAGATACATTTCTTTCGTTTTGAATAACGCACCTGATTTTCCTAGTCAGATACATTTCTTTCGTTTTGAATAACGCACCTGATTTTCCTAGTCAGATACATTTCTTTCATTTTGAATAACGCACCTGATTTTCTTAGTCAGATACATTTCTTTCGTTTTGAATAACGCACTGGATTTTCCTAGTCAGATACATTTCTTTCATTTTGAATAACGCACCTGATTTTCCTAGTCAGATACATTTCTTTCGTTTTGAATAACGCACCGGATTTTCCTAGTCAGATATATTTCTTTTATTTTGAATAATGCACCGGATTTTCTTAGTCAGATACATTTCTTTCGTTTTGAATAATGCACCTGATTTTCCTAGTCAGATACATTTCTTTCATTTTGAATAACGCACCAGATATTCCTAGTCAGATACATTTCTTTCATTTTGTATAACGCACCTGATTTTCCTAGTCAGATACATTTCTTTCGTTTTGAATAATGCACCGGATTTTCCTAGTCAGATACATTTCTTTCGTTTTGAATAACGCACCTGATTTTCCTAGTCAGATACATTTCTTTCGTTTTGAATAATGCACCTGATTTTCCTAGTCAGATACATTTCTTTTGTTTTAAATAACACACCTGATTTTCCTAGTCAGATAGATTTCTTTCGTTTTGAATAACGCACTTGATTTTCCTAGTCAGATACATTTCTTTCATTTTGAATAACGCACTAGTCAGATACATTTCTTTCGTTTTGAATAACGCACCTGATTTTCCTAGTCAGATACATTTCTTTTGTTTTGAATAACGCACCGGATTTTCCTAGTCAGATACATTTCTTTCGTTTTTAATAACGCACCTGATTTTCCTAGTCAGATACATTTCTTTCGTTTTGAATAATGCACCTGATTTTCCTAGTCAGGTACATTTCTTTCATTTTGAATAACGCACCGGATTTTCCTAGTCAGATACATTTCTTTCGTTTTGAATAACGCACTTGATTTTCCTAGTCAGATACATTTCTTTCATTTTGAATAACACACCTGATTTTCCTAGTATTTTCTTTGTGCTGTCTCTCTCTTACCTCTGGATTGCCTGAATTTCTAATTTTATTATTATTATTTTTTTTATGGTGAAGAAAACTTAAAAAGGTATAGCATATAATAATGGAAAAAAATAGGGGTGACCGGACTTTTTTCCATTATTATATGCTCTAATTTACAATGGGCATTATGGTTGGGCTGACCAAACAGAGTGCTGGTTTTTGAATGTTAATGGCCAGTAATTGTATAATATTTATTTAAGTCCTTTTAGTCAAAAGATTTTGTAACTACCTCAAACCTCCTGTTCCATCTTATCTATGCAGTTGCAAAAGTAGATGTGAATAATGCGTGTTTCTGCAAAACTGGTTTATTTATTTTATTTTATTTTCTAGTTACAGGCATTTAGAATGCAGAAAAATACACATTGTTTATATTAACTATGCAATATCAACTGATGCTGGCTTATTGCAGATGATGCAGTTACATAAATATTTTAAGATCTTAAAAAAGATCAAATAACTGCTAAGTTGTTTTAATATGCATTTGTGCTGTTTGTTACAGAGAAACTTTATTTTTTATGTATTATTTATGTCAACTTAATAAGACTGCTTCAGAAATGAGAAGAAAAAGAAAAAAGAAAAACGGTGTAAAGATCTCATTTTGTGAGGCATCTTGAATAAAAAACATCACATTTTCGATATCATTTTGTCCATTTGCTGCTGTTTTTTGTGAATTCTGAAAAATGCTAGAGACATAACCCAAGTGCAACAATTTGGAATGCACCAGATAATATTTTCAGTGAGTCAGACGTTTTGTCCCATTCTAATTTTAATGTCACAGGCTGCTACTTATACTGTTTACAAATATAGAAGTGTAGAGCATATTATACAGGTTGTCAGTATAGCACAAAATACTAAGTCTACCACCACAAGGTATATCTCGCTGACACAAGTTTGATTCAGTTGGTGTTATTTTGTTTACTTTGTGATTCTGAAAGTCAATCCATTTGAATGAAGCTGGTATGCCTCTGAACAGAGACCAGTAAAAAGAAAACCATACAGAATACATGGATATGCAGCATCATAAGAGTTTGTTTGTTTGTTTGTTTGTTAACCAGGGCAGAGTACTGATCTAGGTGGCTCTTTGCCAAACTCTGTCAAGGAGAACTGTCTGGTTACATGACATGCTCAGAGTCACCCAGTTAGGTAATGTAACATTGTAACAGCTCCCAGCCTGGCAGCGCTGTCTGCTTAAGTGACATGCTCAGAGTAACACAGTTAGGTAATGTAACATTGTAACAGCTCCCAGTCCAGGAGCACTGTCTGGTTAAGTGACATGCTCAGAGTCACACAGTTAGGTAATGTACCAATGTAACAGCTCCCAGCCTGGGAGCACTGCCTGGCTAAGTGACATGCTCAGAGTCACACAGTTAGGTAATGTAACAATGTAACAGCTCCCAGCCCAGGAGCACTGTCTGGTTAAGTGACATGCTCAGAGTCACACAGTTAGGTAATGTCACAATATAACAGCTCCCAGCCCAGGAGCACTGTCTGGTTACGTGACCTGCTCAGAGTCACACAGTTAGGTAATGTAACAATGTAACAGCTCCCAGCCCAGGAGCACTGTCTTGGTCAGTGACTTACTCAGAGTTACACAGTTAGGTAATGTAACAATGTAACAGCTCTCAGCCCGGGAGCACTGTCTGGCTAAGTGACATGCTCAGAGTCACACAGTTAGGTAATGTAACAATGTAACAGCTCCCAGCCCAGGAGCTCTGTCTGATTAAGTGACATGCTCAGAGACATACAATTAGGTAATGTAACAATGTAACAGCTCCCAGCCCAGGAGCACTGTCTGGTTAAGTGACATGCTCAGAGTCACACAGTTAGGTAATGTAACAATGTAACAGCTCCCAGCCCAGGAGCACTGTCTGATTAAGTGACATGCTCAGAGTCATACAATTAGGTAATGTAACAATGTAACAGCTCCCAGCCCAGGAGCACTGTCTGGTTAAGTGACATGCTCAGAGTCACACAGTTAGGCAATGTAACAATGTAACAGCTCCCAGCCCAGGAGCACTGTCTGATTAAGTGACATGCTCAGAGTCATACAATTAGATAATGTAACAATGTAACAGCTCCCTGCCCAGGAGCACTGTTTGGTTAAGTTACCTGCTCAGAGTCACACAGCAGGCAAATAGAGGCTAAAAGAATCAAACTCAGGACAACAGAATGCAGCTTGTTAACACTTAATAGTTTTAATCCTTTGCACTAACATCCAGACAAGCTGGTTGGTCCTCTGACTGCCAGTGGACAGGGCACCCCGATCAAACAACTCTTCAAATTACACCAGAATGGGCTCCATGTTGCTCATGTGGGTGTCCATCTGCTGGAACATCTCACTAGTCACCAACCTCTGCACATGTCTCTGTGTCACCACAAGTGACATTCCCTACCCACCTTTAGAAGAAGAGTCTTCACCCCCTTCTTGAGTGACCAAAGCAAATGGCATCACTGAATGTCATGTCACCTCCAGCAGAGGAACCTTTGCACTCTCTTTCCCAACAGACACAGAGGGCCACAGTGATCCAACAGCAGCAAGCACAACTGGCAGAGACTGGGATGAAGGTGGCTGCCTTTGGTCTTCTGCCTTAACTGGCTCTGCATATGGGAAACACAATGGGAAGGAGAAGGTACAACAACATATAGAATGAGCATCAGTACAGGCTGTACAACAAATAAATTCCCCCGAGGCTTAGGAGAAGCACTTCTGCCTTCCGTGGCAGTCACCCATATTTAAATTATACTCCTCAACAGATGGCCACCACATAAAACAGTGGGAGAAAAATGGGTAGGAAAATAAAATACTTACAGTATCTCACTGCCTCTGGCACCATCTCTGGTACCTCTGCTTTACACTGAAGTATCCAATCAGAGTGATACTGTCTCAGGTCACCATAGCTATGCCTGCACTAATTGCCTGTTGGAGGCAATGCCTGTGATATAAGACAGGACTTATACTAGGTCAAACCAGGCATCAACAAATATAAATTGACCCTTGTACATCCCTAGCAGATGCTCCTTAAAGTCTCTGTGCAGGACGAACAGGAAAATCCTGCTCTCCCTGCACACTATACAGAAGCCCTGTGGGATCTCATGGGAGGTAGTGGCTATGGCCACTCAATAGGTCTGTTTAAAGAACTACATGATAGACTTATTTGCACACATAACAATGCTGAATTGTGTACTATGTCAGATAGCACTGCACAGCACCATGATGCCATGTGTGCTCTCTGAAAGCACTGCACAGCACTATGATGCCATGTGTGCTCCCTGACCTTGTAGACATGTACAGAAGCCACATATATCATGCTAGACACTATTACTCTGTTATGGTCAGTTTGCTATTTGTTATTTTATTTTTGTTCTTTTAATCTGCTTTAATATGTTCTTGGTTTAATTCTGTTATCCTTATTGTTCTTGTCTCCATGGTCTTTGTTGTAGTTGAACAGGGTCCTCAGACCAGTTCCCTTGTCAAGTGGACAAGAACTTGTTAAATAAATAAAAAAAATATGCATGGTTCATGCTGCTAATAGAGTCTAGAGACAAAGCAATTCAAAGACAATAGGTCTATGTGACAGTGACTCAAATGGTAGCACACTAGTGTTGGGTGCTATAAAATCAAAAGGTTGTGGGTTCTACCACAACTCCAGATGACTGGACTATTTTTCCGTTTGGTAACACTGGAATGCACCAGTAGAGGGGTGCTGCACCCCTAAGTATGCTGTCCTTCAGATGAGATGTTAAACCGAGGTCCAATCACGTTATGTCTGTAGTAGCTCAGGTAAATGTAAGAGATACCATGGCATTTATTAAAAAAAAAAAGTGTAGGGGATGTTCCCTGGTGCACCGGCTAAATTTCCCTAAGTAGTATAAATATTACCTTGGGTTAATCCCAGGAAAGAGGCCACTAGCGTAGTGAGAGTAACCTGGCCAACAAAAGATAAATATATAAAAATAATCATTTTGGTCCACTTTTTCAATGTCCCAGAACCAGACTTCACTGCACTACCTATGCCTTCTCCATCCTAGGCCCCAAAAGCTGGGAATCCCTTCCTACTAACCTTAAAGACCTCACCTCATACCCATCATTTTATGTTCGCCTTAAAGATCATCTTAAGTCTGAGTCAATTCGCAAATGCTTACCCTTCAGACACATCACCTAATCCCCCACTCTCCCTTTCACCAGTCTGGGTCATTTGTCTTTCTCACATTATTTCCCTAGACATCTCTTCATATACATTAACATGTGACATCTCTCACACATCGTATTCAGTAACATGTGACATCTCTTACACATTGTATACAATAACGTGACATCTCGTACACATCGTATACAGTAACGTGGCATCTCTTACACATCATATACAGTAACATGTGACATCTCTTACACATCGTATACAGTAACGTGACATCTCTTACACATCATATACAGTAACATGTGACATCTCTTACACATCGTATACAGTAACGTGACATCTCTTACACATCATATACAGTAACATGTGACATCTCTTACACATTGTTTACAGCAACATGTGACATCTTACACATCGTATACAGTAACGTGACATCTCTTACACATTGTATACAGTAACGTGACATCTCTTACACATTGTATACAACAACGTGACATCTCTTACACATCATATACAGTAACGTGACATCTCATACACATCGTATACAGTAACATGTGACATCTCTTACACATCGTATGCAGTAAAGTGAAATCTCTTACACATCGTATACGGTAACGTGACATCTCTTACACATCATATACAGTAACGTGACAACTTTTACACATGGTATACATTAATGTGACATCTCTTACACATCGTATACAGTAACGTGACATCTCTTACACATCGTATACAGTAACATGTGACATCTCTTACACATGGTATACATTAATGTGACATCTCTTACACATCGTATACAGTAACGTGACATCTCTTACACATCGTATATAGTAACGTGACATCTCTTACACATTGTATACAGTAACGTGACATCTCTCACACATCGTATACAGTAACATGACATCTCTTACACATCATATACAGTAACATGTGACATCCCTTACACATTGTATATATTGTTGTTAATCAATTTCTGTATGCCCTTTCCTTACTTTTGCAATCTTTTACACTTTATGCTCCATCTCTTCACTGTTTACCTATCTTCTTCTTCTTTTTCTTTACTCTGTACTCCAACCATCCCTTCCTATTGTCCTCTGTAATGTGTACTTTATTATTATTTCTGTTATTGATTCGTTGCTATCAGCACACACCATTTTGTTTGTAGTTATACTACTTCTTATTAACTTTCTTGTCTACCATCATTTATATTTGTCTGGGCTAACACAGAACCATGGTCCATTTGGATCAGTGCTCTACCCTAGATATCAAACTGAACAAATAAATAAATAATTAGTTAATGTGGTCGCATTAGCATTCCCCTTTGCTCTCAGTGGTACTTGTTAGCACAATATAAAGTGCACCTCCAGCTTTTTCAAGACCAGTGTGAAACATAAGAATGGAATGTATTGGATTAACTGGTAAAGTGTTATGCGTGTAAACTCTTTAAAGAAGGATGGCTGGAAAATTTGGCTGGTAATGCCTGTGATGCCTGTGAAGGAGAGGAAGGGTCAGTGTGCAGCTGTTTAAATAGCTGAAACATATGGAAGGGTAACTACTCCACCTCACATATGGCACACATAGTGGTGGTAACACAGCATACACACACACACACACACACACACACACACACACACACACACACACACACACGTAAAAGTGTAGTGGCACCTAGTTATACTAGGCTTACCACCTGATTCTTCTTATGCAGGATAGTCTTTATCTGGGGAGATGTGTACTGCAAAAAAAAAAAAAAAAAGCAAGACAAAAAATAAGATTTTTGGGAAAAAATCCTAGGTTTCCTTTAATACTAGCATAAAACACTTACTTTGTATCTGACACAACTAAATATTTTATGAAACAGCATAAACAAATCAAATTTGAATTTATTTATTTCACACAAAAGTGAAGTCCAGTCTGTTACATGGTTTGTGGGTATGGTATTTCCTGCATACTTTCACATTTCTATAAAAAATATCCCACTTTGGGCATTTGAATAGCTGTCAACACCTACATATCTCACATACAGAGTCAACACAGGCAGTAGCATGGCACAGTTGTATATGCTTGTGGGAGGAGGTGTGGTGTCCACAGGATATTGCATAGGTTACCATTGCATATATAGAATGTGGGACTGCCATGGTCCTATGTATACATGGTTATAGTGCCATATGCTGGGGGCAAGGCAGGTAATTGCAGATGATGTCTGTATGGATTCAGTGGATGGAGGACATAGACAGTGACACATACGTAGTATGGCCAAGCACAAACACCCATTAAATGACATATTTTTTCTGCATGTATGCAGGTATAGATATGGTCATCTGGGGAAGACAGATCTGGCAGCGCATAATGTGGGATGTAAGTGCTGTCAGAGACCATAACTTATCCTTACAATAGATTTGAAGGTGTATTGCAGATATGTCCTCCCATGCAAAGCAGAAGACACAGTACATTATGGCATCCAGGGCTATCATGGAGATGGACCTCCAACAATGAAAGCTAATGGAGATTGAGAGGTTTTGGGTGTTGCTGCCCAGAATACTCCTCAACATCTTACCACAAAAAATATGGACAAAGCCACACATAATGAGGAGACTAAGGCCCAAAAATAGGGACACATTTTAAATATTGCTTGTATAAACTTAGAAAGCTGCCAGAATAAAAGGATTTGTCTTACCATGCATTTTCTGAAGAATATGAATTATGAAATTTAAATGTCTGGTATTATTTACTGAATTCGGTCTTGCCAGAAAAGCTTTTCAAGTTTTATGATGAACACACCAATAATATGAGGCAAAAATCTGGACAGTTGAGAGCTATGCTACCCAGGCAGTGGACTGGATGAGGGGTCAGTCCTAGCTCCTATCTCTGTGTGTATAGGTGATGTATTAGGTTAGTACTGACCTCAATGCTGTGGTGTGTGTGACACATACTCATATTTAAGTGGAGGGGAATATAACTGTGACCTCTGTCATGTAAGGACCTCTGGACTCAGTGTAGGCCTAACATCCCCTTTGAACATGAGAGGACCAAATAGGATCCAGTTGTATCCCCACCAGACATAGCCTGAGCTATGTACACTGCCTCTGATGAGGACCTACCTACTATAGATGAGAAACAGAAGGAGTCCAAAGCTGACATTACTCCTGTACTGTCTCTGATATGAGTTCAGAGCTCATAATCAAGCAGCAGACGTGTAAGTGATGCAGATAGAAACAGCCACTATACAGAGGAGGGTCGAGATAGTAAGTGTGCTTCATAGATGCAGGAGGGCTTGTGTCCTCTATACAGTGACCTGTAGTATCAATACAATGAGAAAATATTGTTTCTGAGGGCACTGATGGCAAATGTTGCCTCCATAAAGGCATCTGTGTAACACATTATGGCCACTCTTCAGTCTACGTCTGCTGGCTGTTGTGTCCATGATCATGGGATTGCCACCACCTGCGACCTTCCCTACCTGATATTTCATTTTTGCAGTCCACATTCAGTGTATTCCCCCACCTGTACATGTGATGACTGTGGCCTGCTCACCCATTGTCCTGGGATGGTTTGTTGGTGTCTGATGCTCAGTGTAGCCAGGCTAAATGCTGCCCTGCATAGCTGATTATTCTGTGTCATAGCCCTTACTTGTGGATCAGATGACAACCCTTTGCCAGTACTGCAATAACTCTGTTCCTCCACTATCTTCTCCTTATCATGTCCCTGTCCTTCTGTTCCTGCTGCAGAATCACTTACAGCCTATCCTGACATGGACGTCATCAGAATGCACCACCCACTTACTCAGAACCATGTTGTCTTGCATGGCACGTACTACAAATAGTTTGTTGCATATCTCTAGCTACAGCACAGTGCCCCACTGCAGGTGTCTAAACTGTGGAGTATACCCTTCAGAAATCCAAAGACAAGTTTTCACAATATTCCTTGTTGAGGCATGAACTGAGTTGTATAGCATTCTGTACTTGCCTGTGGGATGTGAATAGTGTCATTGTCCAGGGGTCTAAGGCATATAAGGCATCACCTACTACACTTGGCACAACATTATCATATGAGGCATGCTCCCAAAATGCATGCTACTTGCATGTACAGGTTATTCTGTCTAATATGTATGTTCACCTATCTGTCAAGTGACCCTGTGAAAAGTGTCTGCATCAGAACAGTTGGAATAGCTTAATGTGTGTTATATTTGTGAAAAAATGTCAAATGTTTGAGTGATAGATGGACACATTGTAAACAATGTCCTGAGCATTACAGACCACCTGACAGTTCAGGGAGTGGTAGCCCTTCTTATTTATGCATCCCTGTCCCTCCCAACTAGTTGTGCACCTGACAGCAAAATGGATAAAATCTACAGTACCCCAGAGCTCAGAGAAAAATGCAGTCTCATAGAATACTCACATAGTGCTGGTTCTAAATGCAATCTCATAGAATACTCACATAGTGTTGGTTCTAAATGCAATCTCATAGAATACTCACATAGTGTTGGTTCTAAATGCAATCTCATAGAATACTCACATAGTGTTGGTTCTAAATGCAAACTCATAAAATACTCACATGGTGTTGGTTCTAAATGCAATCTTATAAAATACTCACATGGTGTTGGTTCTAAATGCAATCTCATGGAATACTCACATAGTGTTGGTTCTGTCATGGGAACCAGAGACATTCCACCACATGTTGTAGAATGATGTTGAGGAACTGGTTAAGTATTCAAAAGCAGAGGACTATGATATACCTGCTGCAGCCTCTGTAAATTGCTGGAAAGTCCATGCAATGATAGTCAATGCTATACGTGCATGTGTGTCCACAGGAATGAGCATAACTTGCACACCTCCATGGTACTTGTGGGTGATACAGTTAAACTAGGTCCCATAGTATACTCTGCTCAACTCTGAAGTGATAAGTTATTTGCTGCTTAGATGATGTTATGTCAGCGTTTGCCTTTATTACCTCCATTGGTGGAGGTGGCTAAGATATACTACTCTGTCAGTGGTATCTCTGAGGGTAACTGCCAACACATATTACTGCTGTTGCTATGCCTGACATGGCTTCTGCCCTGTGCTCATTACTTCACTACATTCAAACTGGGAAAGCATGAGTGTACCCACATCACCGTTTTACATGTTTCTGAATCACTCCTCCATATTTGTATCCAGAATTTGTATATTCTGTGTTGCTCATTTACATGGGATTTCTCATTTACATTTCATTATGCACTCACTTGCATGCACAAGGCTGCACTTTTGATCAGATGGTGTCTTCAGATTACCCACACTCTGTGCATGGTCACTACCAGTGCTATTTTTTGATGTGCATTGCAGAAACAGTCTGTGAATCCCAGCCAGAGTTTCCCACATATTTGATATCCAAGATATGAAATATGTCTGGAATTTGCAGTTGATAATCCAGTAGATTCACATGTGGATACTTGTGAAGAACCCTGACTTGTGCATGTCATGACAGAAGAGAGATTTCTTCCAATTTACATGTTACTGAGCAGCTTAGATGTTCCAGCGGTACAAGATGCCCACTAATTCTCTGAAAGGTTTTGTTAGATAGTACTAAAACCTTCTTTTCTGAAAAAGAGCAAGGATGTACCCTCGTTTCACAGCAGATCTGGTTACCTACCAAATATTTGTAGTTCCAAAATAAAGATAAAACCTTGAAATGATAAACTAAAGGTAGTATTCATAATCTCAGGCTTCACAGGTGCATAAAGGGAATCTGCAAATTGTGTAATACGCCCATATATAACGGAGCAAAGCGGTTCAAACAGATGTGTCATCTGCCCCTATTTTGGAGCAATGTATCTATTTTCAGGCCTGATTTACCCCTGCACATGATGTACATATTTTTGGTGGCATGTCACTATTCTCAGGATTATTTACCCCTTTACACAATTTTCTAAATGTCCCTCATCACATGATTATTGAAGCTGTCAATTGTACAGAAAACCATACTACGTGACTGACATACTAGTCACACCAATAATTTAAAGAAAGATGGCACACATCTTACATCTCTATTTTTCAGATGAAAAAATAAATGACCTTGGGTGGAAGAATTTTGCAACAATGTTCATTCACGTCTATTGATTTTACACTGTCTCTTTCATACTCATCATCATCACCCCCTTTTTTCCTTGTTTCTAAATCAGGTTGTGTGTTGGATCAACTGTAGCTCTCTCATTCGATTCAGCTCTGCTCGCTTACCTTCTTTGGTATTGGTGCCTGACTGTCGCAGGTCTTCTGATACATAGTCTATCCATCTCTTTACTGAACACCCTAGATTATTCTTGCCTTTTTCCTGTCTGTCCCAAATTGTCTTCTACTTTCCTTCACATGTACTTGAACCACCATATTCTGTTCTCTTTGGCCTTCTCTGCAGTTGTAGCTACTCTGTGTTTCTGCTCTGAGGTCCTCATTTCTTCATCCGTTCTACAGTGTGCATCCTACCACTAATTTCAGGCACTTCAACTCCATCACTTCCAGCATCCTCATCTGACTGGCCCCAGTCTCTGCATCATGCAATAGTACTGGTTGCACCACTTTGCAGCTTCCTTGGCATTCTTCTGTCACACACTACACATAACACTCTGTGCCAATCGGCCGCAGGACCTCTGATTCTAGCTTTGATCTTCTCATTTAGATTTCTCTTGTCCTCAACCTCTCTTCCCAGATATTTGAAGTTATTAACCTGTTCCACTATTTCTCCTCTTATCTTCTGATTCCCTGTTTGCTGCCATTACAACTATCTTAACTGTGCACAGTTTCATCAGCTCTGCTGTTGGTTTTGTATTTCATTCCGCTATAATTTATCGACGTTTTTGTTCGTAGTTTCCTGTAATGCCACATCATTTGCATGCAGCAGCTTTGTTAATCTGTCTCATCTGGCCTGTTTGCTAATCTCTGAAATATCCCCCATGGTAATGATTGTGAGAACTATGCACACTTTGGTATCCACAGCTATTAGAAGGCCATGCATTCTCCCAGTTCCCAAAGCTCTCATTATATTCAAATCCACACTAAACCTGTTGGTTAGCTCCTGCTCAGCAAATTCAAGGGGACTTATCCTTTGCCTGTACCTTATTCTTCTAGGCCTGCAAGTGGCTCTGCATGTACTGGGTTTTGGCATGGCCAAAACAAACAACTCACACTGGGTAAAAGCAAGCCTTGCAGCAAAATCCAGCATCTTTGCGGATGCAAACTGGACAAAAAAGATGCAGATTTACTTTCGATGACTCATCTGTGCATTCAATAAAAAGTGACTATTAATTGCAAAAGACAGTTATTTATCTAGAAAGTCACAGATTTTTCTCACGTCATTATTCCCTCATTTTCACTAAGCTTTCATCAGCATATTCTAACTGATTTGTTTTGGTGCAGCTACTGTTCTTGAATTGTGCCTTATTAGCTCTACTTGTGTGCAACACATGCAAATACTCATCCCGCTTAAGCATAGTGACTCTAAATGCCATTATAATGTCTATGAGCTGATAAGTACTTTACAGAGTAAAATATATAATGATGGATGTTTTCAAAATGCCTGCTACTGAACTGAATATTTTCTTGTAGTAGTTACAACTAATTCTTAGCCTATGGGGGTTGTACCTTGGTTATCTAATGGTTAAGCTAAGTGATTTTAATTGTTAACAGTAAACATCCCTGCAGTAGATTTAATTTGAGGTCTTTCCTTCTTTCTTACATCTCTGCAGTTGAGGTCTTTCCTTCTTTCTTACATCCCTGCAGTAGATTTAATTTGAGGTCTTTCCTTCTTTCTTACATCCCTGCAGTAGATTTAATTTGAGGTCTTTCCTTCTTTCTTACATCCCTGCAGTAGATTTAATTTGAGGTCTTTCCTTCTTTCTTACATCCCTGCAGTAGATTTAATTTATTTCCTTCTTTCTTACATCCCTGCAGTAGATTTAATTTGAGGTCTTTCCTTCTTTCTTACATCCCTGCAGTAGATTTAATTTGAGGTCTTTCCTTCTTTCTTACATCTCTGCAGTAGATTTAATTTGAGGTCTTTCCTTCTTCCTTCTTAATATTTGCTGTTGCTGTAAAAGACAGATTTTAGCTTCTGGCACAGGGACAGTCTTCAGTCACTAAGCCACTGATTTTATTGGTAGCATTAGCTTGAAGGTGGATTTCTTACCAAAGTTGTTGAGATTCAATTGTAGATGTTTAATATGTAATAGCATCCAGAGGAGCCAGAAGCTGTTAAAGGCTGGGGGCAGAGGGTGAAAGGGGCACTTAATGATCTAAAAAGGATATTTTTTTAAAACTATTTACTACCACAACATAGGTTCACTTGGAGGACATTTTAAGTTTAGTCAGTTTCCCTTTTGATTCTTGAATTAACATTTCCTAATTGGTCTTATCCCATCCCTATCCCATGGCTGATAATGGTATATTGGCCCTAGTGAGAATAACTGTGATCATACCATAGATAATTTGAGGGGACCCATGTAAGGGATGCAGCATTTAGGAACTGTCTTTATGCATTAGTGGCATGAGGGGCAATCCTGGAGTACATTTTCTGTTACCCAACCTTAGATCCAAGTTACATTTGAATATGGACAGAGATGAGCTTTGTTTTACTTAAATGGATAGTCTGTTTGGGAACAGTGGTAGCTTCTGTGATATATATCCATCTCTCCACAACACTCAGTTTAGATACCTGGACTAGGTATTTCTGATGCCATTTGACTTGCTGATGTTCAGTAGGTCCATCTGTATTAGGTTGGAGGATGCCTTGTATGCCAAACATGTCACCTCTAAGCACTCTGTAGGATACTGAGTATAGTAATACATCTTTGAGGTGGTCCATGTAAGACCTATTGTTTAGGACTTGTATCATTTTAGTAAGGTATCTCTGTGGGTATTCCAATTGTTGCATGGGTCTGGACAGATATATGCCAAAGTGGGCATTATACAAAATGATTGACCTAAGAGGGCTTTGTAAAGGGGAACAATAACATCTCTAGATCTAGTTACAATCAATTTGTTTATAAGCTATGCAATATAGAAAGACTTTATGACTCTGTGCACATGTTGGTCAAAAGTTAGGTCACTGTACACACACATTCCCAAATGCCAAACAACTGGGTCAGTTCTCAGGGGGCATTGTCAATTTGGCAGTTCCCTGGAGTAGATGACTTCCCAAAGGATATTTCGTTTCAATTCATGATTCTGGCACCCGTTATTGTTTAGGACAATCCTTCCTGCATGATGGCTAAGTCATTTGGGGATTCCATAACTGCTCCTAGCTTGCGGTCATCTCAAACTTAGTCGGCCAAAGCCCTTTGGTATTTTCGTTTAGTTTTGAGATGTGTAGGCCAAACAGAAAAAGTCTCAGCCCCATCCTTGGATGACTCCATTGGTGACTGGTCTCTTTCTAGAGGTAACTTCCCCTATTTTGATCTCCTGCATCCTGTGAGCAAGTTGGCAATCCAGCTAGTGATGTAAGTGTTTGTTCCTAGATTATTCATCTTTTGTATTACACCCGATTAGGGCATTGTGTCAAAAGTCTTGGCCAGGTAAAGGTTATGTGGTATGAACTGTTTTATCTTCATCCGTTGCTTTCGTGACAAGAGTAAAGATTAACATTTGCCCATAATTTTGAGCCTTTTATACTTTCTCCCGACTCTTGGCCTAAGAGGGTGAGAGATCAGAGCATATGTTTGACTGTCCCTGTATTTGTGTCATATTTTTGGTCTGCTCCTCATGTGTGATTTTCTAGCAAATTTATGAGGATTGCAAAACTTAAAATAATGATAGACACTTGAGTTTCAGACTTCTAGACTTCATATGCTTCAGGAAATGCAGGCTAATGCAAAACCTTTGGTACGGTGGCCTAATGGTTAAGGTATTTGCCTTACAAACACAAGGTACAGGGTTTGAATCTCACAGGAGATAGTTGGCTAGGCTTAAAAAATGGCTCACAAGGGCAGTTTGCCTAATACTAATCTATGAACCTGTTATTCTAGCAAAAAAGCATATAAGAACAATGTTATATTTAAAATCTGTCCCTGATTCTGGATCTTTGATCTTTATCCCGACTCACTAAGTTTTTAGCTTTATCCCTTGAGCTATGAGGTTTTGAAGTTTAAGTAAGAACTATGAGCAAAAGCTGTTTACCACTTTCAAGCTCGACCTGTTGCATTTTTTTTATTTGTCCAATTAAATAAAAAAGAAGTGCAACAAAAACTGGGCAATTTGGAAAATAACAATAATAATAAATAACCTAACTGAAGGCTTAAAGTCAGGCAAGAAGCTTTAATAACTTTTTTATAAGCAGAATAAAAATCAAACTGTATTTTTTATTGTTCTTTCAAATAAATTAATGTTTCTGGCATGACTATAAATCTAACAAAACTGGGGCCAACTTGCACTAATGGAAAAAAAATGAGTTAAAGCAAGGAAGAAACTGTATTAACTTCTGAAAACACAGTAACAACAACGTTATTCCAGTTTCTTGCTTGCATTGTCTTATTTTATCATAATCATTATTTTACTGTTGTTACTTCATAAATGACTGCTCAGAATGTACCTGGGTGGGCTGCTGCCACTTCAGTTGAGGTCCACAATCCACAGAACTGCATTGACATGTTCAGCAATATGATTGTTATTAATTATTAAATAACAGTGAAAAACCATAAACTATCAGAAGTTGGAATGAAACAATGAAGTGTCAGTTGTAAAAAATAAGTGCTTTCTTTCCTTTAATGTCAAACACAGAATGAAAGTGCTTATTATTTTTTACAACTGACACTTTGTTGTTTCATTCCAACTTCGGATCATTTATAGTAAACATTGCAAAATACCAGAGCTGGATCATGGTTAAATGGGGCCCTAGGCAGGGTAATAGATTGGGCCGCCAAGAGCAGCCCCTCTTGCAGCAACCCCCTACCCCTCCAGCAGCAGCCCCCTCCCCAGCCACTCCAGTGTTCCATTACTTGGTTATTTCCCCTCAGTTACCATAAACACTGTTCAAACCCGTAAGCATACATACGGTATTCTTATTTACTTCTACAGTGATTACAGAAATTGAAATAAAACAGTACAAACACTGAGCCATTTGCTAAACAAACAATAGTCTTGCAATGAAAACAGACAGCATGAGCAGTGAACTTCTCTACCTCTGAAACTCACATTCATTGAAATGACATGAAAACCCACATTCTGGCCAGTGGACGACTAAGCTTACCTCTGGGTTGTTTTCAAACCATAGGCTCCTTACACATTTTTAAGGCCATGCATACATGTATGTGTTCTTTGATTCACCTTCCTGATTGTATTAAATTATATTCCTTGTATAATACAGCACCACTTGTTAGAATGTGTTTTAAATTAGTAGTTTTGAACAGTCTTCTAGTAAACAATGAAACAAAATGTATGAACCAATAATGACAAAACTATGCATTTCAGAAAATTTCAACCATAAAAAGCCACCCACATATTTGTCATTACAGTCCACCAATATCCTTAAATATGCAAAATATCGGCAGAAGTAAAAGTCATCTGAATAATTCCACATTAAAGGGATCTGTAACTAATGAAGAGGTTACTGCTAGCAAACAACTTTATATTTTATTGTTTCATCTACAAATAAGGTGGCTGTTGCCCTTGAAGAATAAATTGCCTTTGATACATTAAAAATGATAAGATAGTAATATTTCAATAGAGAATGTATGACAAACTGATAACAGGCTCCTAGTTACTAGATAACTCCTCCATAGGAGGACATTCACAGGACTGCAGCAACCACTCTCTTTAAAGTACAATACAGTACAGTATCAGAGATCTATCTACATACTGTGGGAGTAGAACCCCATAGCCTTCTGCATCAAAAGCATGTATACTACCTGTTGTGCTACTAACAATGCAAGCACCCTTTCCATAAGCAGCACTAAACTTCTCTTCCCATGAAGCTGTCAGCTCCTTGTAAAATGCACTTGACACAACTAAATCTCTCAACTTCACAGCACAAGAAATCTGGAAAAAGCAAAAATTTAATTGGGGGGGGGGGGGGACAAAGGCCAAAAACCAGGGACACATTTTAAACATTGCTAACATTGCTTGTATAATCTTAGAAAGTTGCTAAAATAAAGTGTTTTGCTTTTATCTGTTTCCTGAAAGATAAGAATACTGAAACTTAAAGGGCTATCATTATTTAGTACTGAAACTTAAAGGGCTATCATTATTTAGTACTGAAACTTAAAGGGCTATCATTATTTAGTACTGAAACTTAAAGGGATATCATTATTTAGTACTGAAACGTAAAGGGATATCATTATTTAGTACTGAAACTTAAAGGGATATCATTATTTAGTACTGAAACTTAAAGGGATATCATTATTTAGTGAATTCAGTTCTCACTGATTTTCCAGAAAACCACAGTTTTTAAGAGGAACAGACCAAAAGTATGAGCCAAATATTCTGTGAAAATCTGGACAGTTGAGAGCTATGGACTCAACTCCTATTGAATCACAAGTGGTGGTACGGGTAGAGAATTCAGGCTCTTGTTTCTTGTACCTAAGGTACAGGGTTTGGTGCGAACTGTGTTTAAATCCGCTGTGATGCACTCACGCATGGGTCCTCCTTAAAGAAGATGCGGCCACCATCATGGAGTTTTTTTTTAATTGTTGACGCTGCCATGGGGGTCCTAGGTAATTGCCTGGTAATTGCCTATGCCGCTTAGTGCTGGACCAGGCTAGACAAGATGATCCTGCAGCTGTAAAAGTTGGGGGGGATGCTCCCTCCCCCTTGCTCTATGCTTCCAGCGCCCTTGATAGTGTCATTACCACAGTTCTCATATGCACAAAATCAGGAACATGACAGCATGAGCTAAGAAAGTATTGCATATGGGTATAAGTTTTGTGAAGGGCAGAGCAATAGAAAGATTTTAAACATGCAAACCTGAATCTGATGTATCTAAAAAGTATGCTGATCTGCATTTATCTTAGCAGTAAAAGTTAAAAAAAGTAAGCTTTAAAGGTTAAAACAGTAAGCTTTGCAGTAATCTTGGAAGATATTTTAAGAATGCATGCACTCTTAAAAGGAAGTCAACCAACCATTCTGAACTGATATTATTTCCAGCTGAAAAATGCATTTCATTGTTCTTCACCCTCGGTAGAATTTGTTGACGTAACTAGTCATTTATTTTTATCCTTTGCTTTTTTTTCTTATCTAGCAAAATAGCATGGTATATTTGTGTGAGCTTAGTTGAAAGTAAAAGCTATATTAGACACAACTAACTTTTATTGAAAAACAAAGCAGTTTATTATAACAGATTGTGAGAATTATCCTGTCTCCTCAGATGAGTGACTCTCAAGCTGAGCCCAGTAGAAGGTGTAAACTACAGCATATTTGCTTTTAGTTTTTAATATGTATACATATTTATATATATATTTTAGTGAACTCAGAAACAGACACTCTCTATTCTTCCATGATCAGAGAGGTTGCTTATGGTATTGAGAGTTCTATGTAAGTCTGAATCTGAAAACATTTGTGCGCATGTGTGTACATACATGTGCATGCGTGTGTGTCTGAGTGATTGAGAGAGAGAAACAGGTGACAAATTTTAGGTAGAATGTAGAAGAACCAGAATAATGGCCTCAGCAGCTGGGGATACATTATTAGTTTTGGGGGAGTCATATGATCCTCAAGCCTGCTAAGTTTGACTACCTCCTAATTAATATTAACTACACGATGTTACATGAAGCAGTATGGCTGACTTCCAACTGTTGATGGTTAAGGCCTGGAAATTTCTTTTGATTCTAACACTGATTTTAAACAAACCCCTTCATATAGAACTATATGGTCATCACAACATAAGTTTTTGAACAAAGCCTCCTTGTAGAACTGAAATGCACCGAAAGGTAAAAATGATGCTTAGATAAATAGACAAGCAGATGGGTGATGTATAGACTCAGATGATAGACAGACTGATTAAATATACACACAGATGTCAGGGCCATTTACGCATCATGTTACATAGCATAAAACAGTGGCTGAAGTATCTTGTGTGAATGCTGCAGAGTAAGTGTGACGAACCAATGACGGAGGCATATTGATGTTGTTTTACAGAGTTCTAGTGAGTATATGGATGGGATTCAGAGACATGCACTGCTCCTCAGAGTAGACCTTGTGCAGGTAAATATAATTTACATGGCTTTCTGAGGCATCATTCAGAATGAAGTAGGAGAGACTTTTGCATGCATAGTGGTGAAGGAAATGTGAAGGTATGGACATATGTGAAGGTATGGTATAACATTGAGCACAGGTGATAAGATATGCAGCAGAGCATGTGCATTGCATGCATGTTATACATGCAAAGAAGAACAAATAGATCTAGTGCTGAGAGCACCCATAAATGTTTGAGCTGACTGGACTTTATAGGAGTAAAAGGATGTTGCCAAGGACAACTACGCAGGTGGCATAAGCCACTACTGTTCCTGTCACACACATATGCAGCAATGTATTCTGTCACTAATGTCTGTCTGCAGCAAATAAAACACTGGTGACTGTTACCAGTTGGACAGTGACAATGTGAAATGTCTGGAAACAGTGACCTCATGCAATATGGCTACATCAGTCTTCTCTACAGCCATGTGCATGCAGCGTTCACAATGACTTTAATTTGTGTCATAATACATGGTTATACATAATTTTCCAGCTGTGCTGAATGCCCCCTAAAACAAAAATCAATCATACAGATCACTGCATGCCTATAGCAACAGCCCCAATAGGTCACTGCATGCATATAGCAACAGCCCCAAGAGGTCACTGCATGCATATAGCAATAGTCCCAAGAGATGACAACAGGGAAGTGTTGTGCACAGTAGTAACAGGTTAGGATGTAATCATAAGTGAATATGAAATTGCCTACATATAAAACAAACTTAGTACAATATATAACATGCAAAGGATGGCAGTTATTATACAGTGATGGCCTCCCTGCTGTGATTGTCTCCTGCCATTCCTTCAGCTGGCTCACATAAATGTTTATTAGAACATTACACATGTAGTGACATTATTCCATACTTCTATGTACTCCTGTTGTTACAGGTATATTTTCTAGCTTAAAGCATGCATCTGTCATTTAAGAGTGCACCTCCACTGTGCTGTAATAACATCTCCATGACATCTTTACAAAAGTAATATAAAATAATAAATAAATAAAACTGCCTTCCTATGTCACACTTATGCCCTTCTTTTTGTGTATTTGTGCAGCCTGAGGCCTCTGTCTCTATATCTGGTGACCTTCCTGGTCATGGAAAGGTTCATATGTGACTGCACATTTACTGAATCCTGCAAGCTACACTGTGAGGTGCATAGCTCATAGCCGCATGACTATACACTGACATCAGCACTGCTGCGCTATACTCAGTACATAGTTACATAGTTATATGCTGACACCCAAACTGTTGTGCCACACTTAAGCAATAATCCATGACAGCGCATGGGTACATCAGGATTTACCCATGGTTGGTGTGGTTTAATCACACGGGGCAGCCCAAGTGATTAAACAAAGCCAACCATGGGTAAATCTTGATATACCCACTGGTCTCACAAACAATCATGGGTCATTGCTATTAAACAAATACATTATTTAAGAAAGAAATTGCCTACCTTTCACTCCAATGGAGCTCAGGAAGTTTGCACCGTAACTTCCAATGGGTGGAGCCTAAGTCTTTTGACAGAATCAGATTATGTCCTCACATTTCAAACAAATGTTCATATCTCTGGAACCATAGGGGTTATGAAAGAAGTATAAATAGCAAACTCTTCAGCACAAACTATTTTTATAGTGGGAGTATTCTTTAGGTTATGAGTCTTAAACCAAATTTTATAAGTCTCACTAAACACAGTTACTATTTGTAATATTTTGTAAACAACTTACAGTATCTCAGTAACCACTCAAGTTGCACACATATTGTCAGCAGCATTTTATTCATCTAGCTGAGAGCTTTCATACGAGACTAAGGAGTTCTGTGTTACTTAGATGTCGTGATATTTAGAAAAATGTGAAAATTTTATCTATATAAATGAATGTCATAAAAACAACAGCTAATATCTATTTACTTGCAGTAGTCAGTGGTCAAATATTAATGCAGTTGAGTTTGCCATTGTATAAGCTTTAGGATGAAGTATTTTAAAACCTTGTGTACACAATGGTTTTGGAATTATTGATGCAAATATGAACAAGCAATATATGGTGCTTAGAGGAGTCAGTAGGAGTTAACTGCAGATGCACCTGGAGGTGTCACTCGGATGTTATGAGCAATAATACATTTGTGTAAAGGTCTTTCTATCTTCTTCTCTGTTATCTTTGCTATACTGATGTACTGTGCACAAATATGGGACTTACATTCCCCCACTTGCACAGTACACCAGTGTAGGAAAATCAATGGGGAAAGCAGAATCTCTGTTGCTGTTCGTTTAATTTTTTTAAAGTGTTAAAAAGTAGACATTTACAGGGACAGTGCAAAAAAAATACATAACTCAACACATACATCATTTCTGGAATAAGTTGCCCTTACCTATCAAGCAGAGTGCTTTCAAAACAACTTTTAAATCCAATATAGTTGACTGGATGGGTGATCATAGATTTTTACCAGGGAAATGTGGGTTAGGTGTAACTAAAAGGGGGCATTGTTAGTCTCCCTTCAGTATTAGGTCATGTTTTTGAGTTTCTTGATGGTCTCCTTGGCCATAAGCATAGTGAGAACCTATGGACCTGCGAACAGGACACAGTGAGCATCACCTCATGAAACACACATTGAGGACCACATCATAGCACTCTGTGTGGAACATCTTCTAGTGTCCCTACATGAATGATGAGGTGTGGTCAGTCCAAGCTCCTGTGTGTGGTCCTGTGCTCATCATATGTGTGTGTGTGTGCTTGTGTACATGTGTGTGAGTGTGTGTGTGTGTGTGTGTGTGTGTGTGTGTGTGTGTGTGTGTTTGTGTGTGTGTGTGTGTGTGTGTGTGTGTGTGTGTGTGTGTGTGTGTGTGTGTGTGTGTGTGTGTGTGTGTGTGTGTGCGTGTAGGCTCTTGTCATTGTGTGGTACATTTTTGAAATGGTATTAAATGTTTAGTAAGGTCAGGATTGATGTACTGTACCTCGGATTTCTCCCCTCACCCACTCTGCGGTACAGGAGTCTTATAGTTAGTATATATAAGTAACAGCAATGTCTGGATGGTGGGGATAGAAGTTCTGGGACTCAGAATTGTAGATGCTTAACTTCTGTCATGGATCCAAGGATAATGAGTGTCACAGGTGGTCAACAGTAACTCAATATCCACTAAATAACAGTAAATGGTTTACTGGTCAGTAAGCCCACTGCATGTGAGACATATATGCAGTTGTAGAAGTTGCCACAAGCACTTCTTGGTGCTGTGTTGACGTAAAGCCCTCCTATTGCAGTTTGTGACAGTTTTTGTTCATGTCATACAGATATTTCTGTACGTGCTGCACTGATTTATGCTTGCTTATTTCTTCTGAGCAGTTTGGATTGCAGCATTTCTGAATTACAGCTCCTCTGCATATTTATTCACTGATTTGCATGTTACAGTTTTCTTTGCATTCGCTGCATAAAGAGCAAAACTTGTATGCCTTAGCTTTGAATAATTAACACCTTCTGCATGTTCATAAACTGCAGAAATATATTTTGCATGCTATGCAGATTGCTTTTTAATCCTGTCCAACATTATACTGTGTTCAGGTTTTGAAAGCATACAGAACAAATAAGGGGGATATGTCCCGGAATGTTGAAAAGGACAATTACAAAAGACAGAGACTTGTGGAAGTAATCTCGTAATGACCAATTGGCACTTCTGGTATGCATTGAATCAAGGAAAAAGCGTTACTATATGATTTGAACACACTGAATGACTAAGGGTCATCTGAAGGTAATTGGTTTGTATAAGAACATCTACCAGGATGTAATCCGTTGGAGTGGACAAATATAACACTGACATGAAATGATTTTTTTTTCTTGTATGACATGGTTGTAGAAGTATGGAATGTGATTCTAATTGAAGCGATGCAAGACATAAAGGGAAAATGTTCATGTTAGCATGGGACATAGCAAAGGGGGCATTAAAAGGGGAAAGACAGCCATGGATGGATCTACCTGCATTACATTACTGGATTTTATATGCACACTGCTGTTCTTTTAATAGCATGGTTATATAGCTTTAGCATTAGACATCCACTTGCAAATATAGAGTCTGTGTACTCTTAAAAATAGGTAGCATGCATACTATCACAACATGAAAGTGCATTAAACACTAAATGAACATAGACCATGCAATAATATAATGTATTTCTTTATTGGCTACATGACTAAAATGTGATGCACAAACCGATATTAAAAAATGCTACCACAAAACTTATGAGCAGTTTTGTATCAGGATTTGCCCTCCCTGATGTGGGCTGTCGCTCACCCCATACTGCTGCTACTTAACTATGCTAACTCTGAGATTTCAGAGTAAGATGAGTCCCATGGGATACCACAGTCTTGGTCCAAAAATGCAAATGACAGCACTCCTGATTTTGTGCTAACTCTTTAAAGTGCCAGGTACCAGTGCATTGCATTTCTTCTTGACACCTTCTTTAATGCTTTTGGTAATTAAATTTAAAAAAAAAAGCTTAGGGATGAAATCAAAATGTTGAGACATTGTATAAGTCGAGACTTCTCTACTACATATATATAGGGCTGGAAACTCCCCAGAAAAAAATAACAAAAAAAAAAAGAAAGAAAACAGAAAGAGTCTTGGAGGAACTGACTTTTACTGTTTTTCTGTCCATTTTAATCTTAGGTAAAGGCAATGTACCTCATAAATGCATCTAATTTAACTGTACATATTGCTGAATACTTACAACTGATGTGCCAAAGCAACAACTACATATCCTCTAGGATAAAGCCATTCATTGAGCCTTTTAGTCCCACTTTATCCAGCTAAGAGTACTGGGGGGGCTGAAACCTATCCCAGCACTCCCTAGGCACAAGGCAGAGCACCTTGTCCATTATATGACTCCATTTTAGGGCAGGATGTACACACAGGTTCAGTCATGCACCATCATCACACTTATAAGCAACTAGAAAGATTATCAAATCTGATATAACATGATTTTGGGATTTGGTGTAACTGGAACTCGTAGTGAAATCTTAAATGAAAAGAAGGAAGGCATTTAGACTCGGTACTGATGGCACTTCGGCTGATAAGAAAACTGGAGAATTAAGTGCTATGGGGTAATAATACCAGCTGTTACAACCAGTGTGCCACCATGGATAGGATAACACCAAAAATAATCAAAAAGCATTGTGGGAAGTCATAGTAAATAAAGCAGGATATCAAAGAAGTATAGAATTTTAGAGGGAGACCAGAGCACTACAGCTGTTTAAAGGAAATTTATACAAATCAGGTTCCCGTACTTTAAAATGGCACCTACATTAAATGTAAGAGCATGATGCTTCAAGTCCTCAAAAGGATCCAACACATTTTTCCTCCAAAGATTAATCCTTAACCCACATAAAATCATTATAAACATATAAGCATAGTTTAAGAAAGACTGTGGTATAAAATGGTTTTATCAGTTTGGATCAGAAGTAGAATGCTGTAGCATCGATGAGACACCATAGCAAGAAGTCCCTGAACTGGCACCTACCTTGTGAAGAACTGGAGAAAAGTGAAGTAACATTTTGCAGAAGTGTAAAACTTGAGAGTCCATCCATGCAGAACATCATTTGTCAGCAGCTGCAAAGCACTTATAACACACACAGAAAACTGCATACGTTCACCCATGATGGAGAGATGAGGTTGTATGTAACATATACAATGAAAAGAACAGTTAGAGAATGTATTAACCCTGAAGGATTATGCAGATTTTAGCTCCATATGCCAGGCCTCTAAAGTCTAATTATTCTGTGTTATTACTATTAAATGCTTGCGATGGCTCTATGATATCGATCCAACAAACAAGGTAATCTCCATCTAAATGTCTCACTGTTTGCAGGATCATGGCCTTTGCCTGCTTGTAAACAGATTATCTGAGCAAAGATAAAACAGAATAAAGAGCCAACTATTAATCAGAAGTGGAAAGCAATTTAAAGAAGCAATGGTGATGGTAAAACTTTTCAACTATTTTACTTTATCAAGGTTGATTTTTATGCTTTTCTATTATTATTATTATTATTATTATTATTATTATTATTATTTTAATTTTAAATGTAAAAAAAAACTAGAATAAATAAACAAGGAAAGCTGATGAGGTCTTCATAGTCTTAAAATGCTGAAAATGATTGAAGATGTAGAGAAGCATCGTTGTTTCGATTCTGAAGTGAAAAGTATGACTACGTAATTCCATACAAATAGTAAATGGCATCAGAGATCTTTTAGTTTGTTTATTGATTGATTGATCGATTGACTGAATGTATTTTAACTGGCTAGGTGAAGTGGTACATGGACCATATCCTGCCTTGTCTCAGGTCACCTGGCATACACAAAGTAGAATGAATAGAGAAAATATCCACTGCAATTTGAACATGCTTATAATAATATATGAAAGAAACAGTCAAGCATCAGTAAGGTTAGGGGAAAAATAAATACATGGAATATTGCAAATAAATTCAGCCCCGCGTAGCAGGGAAGTTGGTAGCCCATATAGCACTATACAAGGTTTGTATCAGAGTAATAGCTGTCTAAAACACCAGAACACGTAAAGGAAGTGAATGGTGTAATTTTGTATCATTACACATAATTGCATACAAAGAGACACCTCAAATTAACACCCAGTTGTGGTCAACTGGATATAATAAAATGTGAACTCTAGTACTAGTTAGACTTAGAGTCAGTGAAAAAGGCCAGCCAGGAAATGATAAAATGTACTGCAGAGCTGCATGCAGTATGAATCTGATGCTCCAAGCTAATGGTTGGCAAAAACATTAAGCACTCAATGAGAAGGTGTGAACATTGCAGTGGGTATAAAGGAAAGAGAATGATATGTATTTTGTACAAAGGCCAGTAATGGTGACATCAGGATAGCTTGGGGGGGGGGGGCATTATACAACAGTGGCAGAGATTTAGGAATCTGCTAAATGAGGTGATACTGCATTATGTCAGAGACTGTACCTCCATTGAGTTTGTAGTAGGGTCGACTCTGTCCCATCACCCCTTACATAAATGTACCAACTCCTGGGGCATACCACTTCTAAGAAGGGGAGTAAACTCACTGAAATGGTCTTTCAGTGAGTGGATAATGTACTATCTCCTGGGGCATACCACTTCTGAGAAGGGGAGCAAACTCATTGAAATGGTCTTTCAGTGATTCCTTTTGAAATGGGCTGCTCCCCTTATTGTATAAAAGGCCTTATTTTCCATCTGGATTTTATAAAGGCCTTATTTTCCATCTGGATTTTGTAAGTGATACATACATATCTATTTTTGTTGTATATGTGTTTCTGTATCATGTATTTTTTTTTTTTTTGGTTTCTTATAGAAAAGGTGCCTCACAGCAGGAGGTTCTCCGGTTCAATTCTTGGCTAAGGTGCCTTCTGTGTGGAGTCTGCATGTCCTCCCTGATTTCTTGTGGGTTTTCTTTGGGTACTCCAGTTTGCTCCTACATTCCAAAGACATGCAGTAGGTGGAGTGGATGCTCTAAACTGGCCCTAGGTGTGAGAGAGTGTGTGTGTGTGTGTGTGTGTGTGTGTGTGTGTGTGTGTGTGTGTGTGTGTGTGTGTGTGTGTGTGTGTGTGTGTGTGTGTGTGTGTGTGTGTGTGTGTGCATGAGTGTGTCATGCACCCTCTGAGGAGAGTTGGGCCTCAGGATAGCAACCTGATGCCATAAAACCCGTACCTGCTACAGAAGCAGCAAGTGATGAAGGGAGCTTGTTGCATGATGTGTTAACTGCACAGGAGCGAATCCAGGATCCAGGATAGAAAAGGTCATGATTGATGAAACCTTTGGGAATATACAGTCAAGAAGCCAGCCAAGTAAATAATGAGCCAGTGAGCTGTAAGACGCGCAAAGCCAGGTAATGGGGCATTTGACATTGGTCATGCAGCCACAGTCAGGTAGCAACATTAAAACAGCGTGTATTGATTCCACTCATTACCACCTTTAAGAAGGACAGATGACTTCTGGGTAGCTGTTTTTGTCCACTCCTGCTGAACTTTATTGGCCTCTAGCAGGCTGTCAGCATTTGCAGTTATTTAGCTGAATTCATCCACTCACGACCTCAAGAACTTTAACATGCCAGCCCTACCTGTTAAGAATTGCTTCTTAAAGTTCTTACAAATTAATTTTCATTACTTCCATAATTCAGTCTATCGCCTTTTGCCAGTGTTGTCCCATTCTTCTTCTGTGTTCAGTCTTTCCCAACATCAAAATCTTCTCCAGTGAACACTGTCTTACCATGAGGCCTTCCAATGAAGAGTCTGGATTTATTTCCTTAAGCAGTGAATGATTTGATTGTCTTGCAGTTCAAGGAATTATCAAAACATTTTTCTAACATTACAGGTCGAAAGCATTGATTTTTTAGCACATAGCCTTATTTATAACCCAACACTCACAGCCATATATTATTAATGGAAAAAAACATAGCTTTGACTATATGGACATTTGTTGACAATGTGATATCTTTGCTGTTTAAAATCTTATCAAGAGTTGCTATGACTCTCCTTCCAAGAAACAAACATTTATGGCTGCAGTCACTATCTGCAATGATCATTGAGCTAGAGAAAATAAAATCTGTCACTGTATCAACTTCTTTCCCATCTATTTGCAAATGAGTGGTCCCACAAGATGATATAAATTTATTTTTTTCTTGTTGAGCAACAAAGCAGCTTTAGAAATTTCTACTTTCACCTTCATTAACAGGCGCTTCACCTCTTCTGCACTTTCAGGCATCAGAGTGGTACTATCTGCATACCTGAAATTGTTAATATTTCTTCTTGCACTTTTTATTCCAGCATCGGATTCATCTAATTCAGCCCTTTGCATGATATATTTGTCATATAAACTGAATGTGAAAACAGCAGTCGGCTGTGTTGTACTCTGATCCCAGTCTTGGAACAATCATTCCATATTCAGTTTGTAATTGTTGCTTCTTCTTTTCCATACAAATCTTTCAGGAGACAAATAAGTAACCAATTATCCTCGCGTCTCTTAAGGAAATTCCACAGTTTGTTATAGTACACACAGCAAAAGGTTTTAGAGTAGTCAATAAGCCAGAAGTAACTATTTACCGGAACTTCTTTTCTTTCTACATTATCCAGTGGATGTTAACAATTTGATCTCTAGTACCTCTGTTATCTGAAAAAAAAACAGCTTGTACAAATTGGAGTTCTTGGCTCATACATTGCTGGAGTCTGGCTTGTCGGATGTTGAACATTACCATGCTAGCATGTGAAACGAGCAATTGTTTGATAATTTGGGCATTCCCTAACATTGTCCTTTTTGGGACTGGAATATAAATTGACCTTTTCCAGTCTAAATGGTTACTACTGTGTTTTCCAAATTTGCTGGAAAAATCCAAACATTACCATAATAGCATCATTTTACAGAGTTTTAAACAATTCAACTGAAATCTATAACTTCGCGTGGCCGTGCTTATTAGCCCAAAGCTGTGCCCACCCAGAGTCTTTTATTCAAGTCTCTGAGAAACATAGAATGCCTTGAACAGTGAGAAACTAACTCTTCATCAACAGGGGAAGAAAAAATTTGCACTGAGTTGCACTCCGCACACCAGTTACATATTACTGTTGATACCATATACCAGCACTTCCCCATAACTTCTGTAAGCTGCCTGACTGTGATGGTTATCTTGAGACAGTGTAAGAATTGCTTCATGCTGTCTGATAATCATTTATTACTCAAACAACATAACACTGCGTGTAGGAGATTTACTTACATAATGTCCTTGGAGACAGAAATCTCTCACACAGTAAATGCAGATACCAAATCGTCAGCTGTACACCACACATCCACCTCACCAAGGCCATTACAATACACATAATCCATCATATACTGAGGTTCTACAGATATATTGCCTAAATGACCTGCAAAATGCAACACAGGCACAAAGTACATACGACAAGTTAAGCCTACCTCCTCACATAGCACAAGGAGCCAAACTCATGGATGCTGAGCCCCGTAAGGCAGGCATCTGCCTAACAAAACATTCTAGTTCTAGGTGTCTCTATGGTAAGACATACAGATGAACCTTTTAACAGGCTGAGAAAAGAAACAGTGACAGTTAGTTGTTTGTTTGATGCTGGGATCTGTCAGATCACACATGCACTCAAGTCCTTGAACAGTAAGTACCAATATGACTCTGTCATAGTTTATGGCTGTGTCAATGACTTGAGATGTACCTCCCTAGACTATATGAAGAAAGACATGATGGAGCTCTCAGACTATGTGTCTCAGACTGGTATGAACCTAGCATTGAGCAGCATTCTACCTTCTCCAAGGATGATGCTGCAAAAATGAGAAAAGATAATTTGATTTTGGGTTAGTTTTTGTTGTCATTTAAAGGAATGCAATATTTGCCACCCTGGGAAGATATGACCAACAGATTATGCTGCTTTAACAGGGATAGCCTGCATCTGTCCCCTGGGGTTTCAATTATTGGCAAAGATATTATTCATCACCATAGTATCCTTTTTAGTCAATGCCAGCCTGATAAACCTACCAACATAAGCAACCAAACAAAGGAAAATAAGGTGTTACTGATCAATGCTTGGAGTGTGAACAAGAAACAATTGCCTACAAGTCATTCTCACTCTGGAGGATGTAGTGTACTGACTGAAACATGGTTTAACATGGCGAGAGAGCACTCCAGCTGTGCAAAGTAATATCAGTTTCCACAAGTTCAGACCAGCTACTGCACAGGAGGGTTAAAAAGGTTGAGGTGCCTCAGTCTTCATCCAGAAGAGACTCGCATCAAGGCTGGTAAAGCAGCGTGATGCCCTAGAGCTTCTTCATGTCCAAATAACCATCAGAAAAGGTTCTGTACCATGTACTAACTAGTTATTAAACCCCCATGAAACAAGACCCAACTCCTATATACAGGAACTGCAATCCCTCACTGTTAAATCCAGTGCCATTTCCCAGGGCGATCTGAGCTATGCAGCTGTAGAGTGGGAAACCTACACCACCATCAGTGCACAAGGATGGAGATTCCCGGACTTTGTCAATACAAATACCTTGCAACAATTATCCAGGGTACCCACTAGGGCAACAACATCTTGCCCTTAATAATATTGGGTCATCTTGCACCTTGTGTATCTTTATCAACTGTTAAGTCTGACCATAAAGCCACCTCCTTTGAAATAAAATTGCAACCAGAGACTCCTTCAGCCCAATGTACATTTTAGAAGCTTCTCTAAGACCAGGTAACTACTCCTAAGTGATACATTGGCAAGCTTCAAATCCCCACCAAACCCAGTTAACTCCATTGAATACATGACAATGTACACCATCACCCTACACCAGCATGTATACAGCTGCATAGATGCATCTGTACCTTGTAGAAACACGCACAGAGTAAACCCCAGAAACAAAACCCCATGGTAGAACCATAATATCAGCACGCCTTAAAATTAAAGAAAAAGATTTGTGAGTAAAAGTAAGAAGTAAGAACAGTAATTCCCAGAATGACAGAGCCTCTTCACTGAACTAAGCAAACAACAGAGCAGCTTAATAAAATCCAACAAAGCCCAATTTGAGGCTAAAATTGCCACCCAAACCAAAGAGAATCACAACACCTTTTTTAGTTGTGTTTATAATCTCATAAGCACAATGTAGGAATAAAATCAGCTGACTGTGTACAATGCTACTTACTATGAGGCTGAAGGTATAGCTAACTGACTGGCTGATAAATTTAGCTCAAACTTTATCCCTGTCTCACCTCCTTCTGTCCATCAACATATACCTGAAACCAACTCACCTACAGCGATCACACAAGATCAGGTCCTAAAGTGTTATTATAAGCTAAAAATACTGCATCAGTGGGTCCTGACAATATCCCTGAATACATCTTAAATAGTGTAAAACATGATTTATCCGCCCCCTTAACTACAAGGTTCAACCTCAGCCTCTATACGGGTTTTGTACAAACTGAATTCAGAACAGCTACAGTTATTCCCCTGCATAAGGGAGGACCTTCCAAAGACCCAGGCAATTATAGAACCATAAGTCTGACCAGCCTCATACACAAAGCCATGGAAAAACTTAAATTGGAACTAATCAATCGGTACATGCTTACTCAGCTTGGTGGATTTTTTGAAAAGGTTACCAAAGTAATGGATGAAGGCAAAATGGTACACTCCACATATCTCAACCTGCCCAAAGCCTTTGACACAATTCCCCTCTCAGGCATAGTAGAAAAGCTAAATAAACTGGGAATAACCCACTGCGACACCCCCTGGATTTCCAACTGACTCACAGATAGGTTACAGGAAATCAAAATAGGGCAAGTTACCTCTACAAAGAGACCAGTCACCAGTGGGGTCTCCCAGTGGTCTGTACTGAGACCTCTCCTGCTTGGTATCTACTTTTCTAAAGTAAAAGCCAATACCAAAGGGATCTGGCTGACTAAGTTTTCAAGTGACTGCAAGCCATAAGTAGTCACTGAATCCTCAAATGGGTTAGCCATCCTGCAGGAAAGTTTGTCCTAAATAAATAAGTGGTGCCAAAATCAGTGACTGAAACTAGTTTCCAAAAAATGCATTACTCTATCCTTTGGGAAGTCATCTATCCTAGAGAACTCCAACATTAACAATATGCCCTTATGACCTGACCCAGTTGTTTGGGATTTGGGAACTTATGTGGACAGTGACTTAACTTTTGCCCAACATGCATCCATTGTTGTAAGAATGACCTTCTATAGTGCACAGCTTATAAACAAAGTAATTGTGTCTAGCTCTAGGGATGTCATTGCTCCCCTTACCTCAGCCCTCATTAGGCCAATCATTGAATATAATGCCCCCTTTGGTATATATCTATCCATGCAACAACTGGAATGCCCACAGAGATACCTTACTAAAAGGATAGAAGGCCTAAACAACATGTCCCTTGTGGACAGACTCAAAGGCCTATCAGTTACTTGGTATCCTACAGACTGTTAAGAGATGACCTGTGTCTGGCATACAAGGCATCCTCTGACCCAGTACTGATAGTTTTACTGCACAACAGCACATCAAATGGCATCAGAAAAAATCAGTCTAGGGATGTAAGCCTCTTCTGTAACATCAACAGAATGGTTTGGAGGCACAGGTATATCTCGCTGATGTTTCTGCTGCTGTGGAACAAACTCCCCATTCACAGAAAACAAAGTTCATCCATGTCCCTATTCAAGCACAACTTGGATCTATAGATGGGAAACAGAAAATTTACCTCAAGACTGCCCCCATACTAATAATGGAGAAAGGCAACTCCTAAGTGCTTTATCCCATGCATGTGTTCCCTCAAATTATACATAGCATGAACCCAGTTATTCTCATTAGGGGTACTATATAATTATCAACCATGGGATGGATGAAACCAGTCTCCACCCAAATGGGACATCTTAATTCAAGCACAAAAAGGGAAACAGGTTAGGCTTCAAATGGCACACAAGGGCAGGTAGCCTAGTACTTACCTATGAACATATGAGAAAGTAATTACTTAATGCTTATAAAAAGGTCTCATTGTACCTACCTTAAGAACACACTTAAATAAACTAACAAAGAGTGTAAGGGAGCCAGTTGTGTCTGCACTTAAAATAGCAACTAAAACTACACATCTTTCTTTAACTATGTCAGGAAGTTTAAAACTATCACCCAACAAACTTCAGAGTTAGAGCACAAAAATATTATGTACACTGACCCAAAGAAAATAACTAATATCCTGATGAACAAATTTTGTGTAAATGTTACTCCTCCCATAGTTCTAGTTATTCCAGCGAGTCCACAGTGCCACCCATCTGATTTAGTTACTATGGAACAAGTTCTTTTAGTCCTCCAAAAAGCTAGGAACACATCATCCATGGGCCCTGATAATATATCAAGATGATTTATTATCAGTGCCAAACATGGCCTGTCTGACCCCCTACTTAACCCCTTTAATCTATGTATGTCAACTGGTTACATTCACAAAGCCTGAAAAACAGTCATTATAATGCTGCTACACAAACATGGCCCAACAACAGTCCTTGGTCACTATAGGCCCATTAGTCTCACTGACCTCATATATAAAATTATGGAGTGTATTATCTCAGACATTATTAACATGGACATTGAACATCTCTTAACCCTATACCTTCATCAGTTTGGCTTTATAGTCCTGCCACAAAGCAGTGGATAGTATTTATGCAATATATATATCATGCCTCGACCTGGCCAAGTCCTTTGACACTATTTCCCATGCAGGCATTATTGACAGACTTGTAAATCTGAATATAAATCTGTATGTTGTGTGGTTGATAGCTAACTGGTTGGCTGATAGAATCCATGTGGTTGGAGTCACAGATGCCACTTCTGACAGCAAAGAAGGCACCAGTGGTACACCACAGAGCTCACTGTTGGCCCCCCTCCTATTTCATATCAAATTTTCAGACCTTCAGGTCAACACTCCTGTAGTTATCTAAGTTTGTACATGACTGTAAACTGTGTGTTGTTATTCAGTCTTCCATTAACTTGCAGTTATTCTAGCATGGGCTTGACTACTTTAACAACTGGAGTTAAATGGTCTTAAATTTAATGTGAAAAATAATGTAGCATAGTTCATTTTGGTAAACAAATCATTTTTACATACCATATAGGTGACACACCCCTCCAATCAGAAGCTGCCATAAGGGATTTAGGCACTATTGTTGATAGTTCCTTATCATTTGACCATCATGTCTCTAAAGAAGGTTTAAAAGCCTTCTATCTGTCTCATCTAAGTTTCAAAAGGTATCTCCCCTATAGATAAGGAAGTCTTAAATTCCACTTTATTTGTGTCTCATCAGATACATTACTGAACATAATGCCTTATTTGACATGTATTTGTCTAAATATATCAGAACACTTGGGAGACCTCAGAGATTCATAACTAAAAAGATCAGTGGCCTCAAAAAC
The DNA here is from genome assembly GCF_019279795.1 of Protopterus annectens. Lineage (NCBI taxonomy): Eukaryota > Metazoa > Chordata > Ceratodontiformes > Protopteridae > Protopterus > Protopterus annectens. The sequence goes on along the minus strand of NC_056746.1, from coordinate 1,382,831,939 downwards.
TGAAGTTATTGGGACATACTGGCACCCTTCTCTATGTGCTGTGTCTGTTGTAGACTACTTCATGGAGATCTGTGTTTAGCCCTTTGAGCTATGAAAACTCCATGCATTTTGACCTTCACAGAACAAAGCGCACCAAACTAAACCTCCATTAGCAGATACATAAGACACATTGGAGTGATAGCTTCCTACCATAATGTGCCAATCACCCCTGAAATAAACTTCATCCACATCTCAAGCAGAGTAGCACCCCGACACCTTTGAGGTAAACATAGAAAATTGGATAGGCAGCCTCAACATTTCCCCCCTCTAGCTTGTCTTGCTCTCAATGAAACTGGAGGTAAGTTTGAAAGAGAGGTTTTTGACTAGGGCCTATAATGGTCTGCAGACTGCTTACATAGTACTTACCTAGAAACTCACACTATCTACTTATATTATTTGCTTGAAAGAGTTTCACTTTAGAGAAGCCGTCCCCCCACCTTACAAATTGCCGTGGCCTTACCCACATACTTTTTCTAAGTAGCACACCCCAAAGTCACCACTTCTCTCAGTAAAGTGCAGAAGACCTTTTCAGCCATTTGCAGTCTTCACTATAAGTAATTCATGCTCTTCTGGATGTTGATGTAAATAATGTTTCCCAGTTTAAGTTTTGTGGTTGACTAACAGGGGACTTAGTTGTGGGATGGAACAGAAGAGCAGTAACTGAAGTGTTAAAAGGCCAAAGCAATGCTTTTTGTGTGCAGCACTGAGGTTATTCACATGGGCTGCTTTTTGAATTATGTCGATATTTGGTTGACAGGAAGAAAAATGTACAAAAGTGTTGTTGTGTGCAGTGCCTTAAATAACTGTGGAGCCTGAACAAAGCTTTACTGTTGTGCTGTCAAGGTAAATAAACACTGTTGCAGCTGGTAGAAGTTTGCCCTGCTCTTATAACACGGAGGTTTCTGACCAATTTCTTGTTCGCTGGTAGAAGTTTGCCCTGCTCTTATAACACGGAGGTTTCTGACCGATTTCTTGTTCGCTGGTAGAAGTTTCCCCTGATCTTATAACAAGGAGGTTTCTGACTGATTTCTTGTTCGCTGGTAGAAGTTTCCCCTGCTCTTCTAACACAGAGGTTTCTGACCGATTTCTTGTTCGCTGGTAGAAGTTTGCCCTGCTCTTATAACACAGAGGTTTCTGACCGATTTCTTGTTCACTGGCAGAAGTTTCCCCTGCTCTTATAACATGGAGGTTTCTGACCGATTTCTTGTTCGCTGGTAGAAGTTTGCCCTGCTCTTATAACACGGAGGTTTCTGACCGATTTCTTGCTCACTGGTAGAAGTTTCCCCTGCTCTTATAACATGGAGGTTTCTGACCGATTTCTTGTTCGCTGGTAGAAGTTTCCCCTGCTCTTATAACACGGAGGTTTCTGACCGATTTCTTGTTCGCTGGTAGAAGTTTCCCCTGCTCTTCTAACACGGAGGTTTCTGACCGATTTCTTGTTCGCTGGTAGAAGTTTGCCCTGCTCTTATAACACGGAGGTTTCTGACCGATTTCTTGTTCACTGGTAGTAGTTTCCCCTGCTCTTATAACACAGAGGTTTCTGACTGATTTCTCGTTCACTGGTAGTAGTTTCCCCTGCTCTTATAACACAGAGGTTTCTGACTGATTTCTCGTTCACTGGTAGTAGTTTCCCCTGCTCTTATAACACAGAGGTTTCTGACTGATTTCTCGTTCGCTGGTAGAAGTTTCCCCTGCTCTTATAACACAAAGGTTTCTGACCGATTTCTTGTTCGCTGGTAGAAGTTTCCCCTGCTCTTATAACAAGGAGGTTTCTGACCGATTTCTTGTTTGCTGGTAGAAGTTTCCCCTGCTCTTATAACATGGAGGTTTCTGAATGATTTCTTGTTTGTACTTTCTATTCCCAAACGGCATGGCACCAGATCAGCTGGATGTTGTCATGCACTTGCATGCACTGACATGTACGGGAACGGCAGAATTTTGCAGAGTTGCAGATAAAACATTGACACTAAGTAGCTTTATTGTGGTTTGCAAACATTTACACCATCTGCTTTTTAGACAGCAGAGGGTTATGTCTCTTAGCTTGCAGACACCAATGTCTAATTTTTTGAAGGCATTAATGAGATACTGTTTGAGTTCTTCATTGGAGAAAAGGGTCTGAAAATGCAGTTTTTGTAATTCTCAGATTATCACTAAACCACTAAACCAGACAAAAATTGAAAATGTCTCTGAAACCAAACTCCTAGGAGTCCTAATAGATCACAATGTCAAATATGAACCACACATACTCCTGGCTATAAAGAACCCCCCCCACAGAAAATGTGGATCCCTTAATAGGGTTCAAAAATTCTTTATAGACAATACAAGAAAAGCTACTGCACAAACTTACCTATCGCTTCCCTCCTGTATGTTGCTCCTATTTTCACAAATATAACAGCAAAACTGGACTCCTGCTACAATAAAATAGCTAAATTCTACATGTACATTATACATAAAGTACTAAAGAACCGAACTGGACTGAACTTCTACAATATTTGTCTTATTCCCATCTTATAATATCCTAGAATCTTATACACTTTCCAAACAAATGCCATCCCTAGGAAATGTACTACAACAATATTTGAACAATATGAACCTAAGATCAAACAGCAAATCCCTCCTGGTTATTACAAAATGGAATAACTCTGCTGCTGACTCTCTCTCTACCCATATTATGTCAGTAAACTTTGGAAATCCATGCCAAATCCCCTAAAACCTATAGCCAAAACAAACAGTTTCAAAACATAACTAAAAACACCTAAACCAAAACTGGCTATGCTCCTGTAATACATCAGGATATCCCTATAAAAACACCAAATATGCTTCTACCCAAACTTACTTACCCCTTCTTATTTCTGTTCCTGGTTATCTGCACACTTACATTGCATTCCCCTTCCAACTCATCTTACCCACATAACACTCTCACTGCTCACCCTGTTACCCCCCACCCCTTACATCTACTTTGCCTTTCAGGTTTGTAATTTTAAATCTTCTTCTAGTCACCAAACCGAACAATTCCTCAGGTGAAGTAATATTCTCTTATGCCATTCCCAAACTTTGGAATAACCTTCCCCACTCTATAAACTCCTTACCAACTATCAGTTCAAGACTGCTCTCAAGTCTCATCTAAAATTACACTGGTTCTGCCCTTGCCCCTTTCCTGACTAAAAATATTCATGCTATTTTTATTTTATTTTTATTTTATTTTACATTTGTTGACCGGGAGGATCCGACTGGATACATGTCCATTTTCAGCGGAGGCCCGGGGAGAAAAGCTCCAAACATAGGTAACAAAAACAATTTGAATAACAGTGAAGTATATTTTACATTCAAAGTTAGAACATATGTTGTTCTTTATAATTTATTTAAAAAGGGAGAGGATTTAGGATAGTAGGGAGAAGTAGGAGAGTCAGGTGTAATGACTATTAGTATAGCCGAAGGTTAACTACCCTGGATTTAGGCAGTGACAATTTCGCATTGAACCCAGATGTGTTTTTAGCTTAGTTTTGAATTGACTTAAAGTAGACATAGATATAATATCATGGGGAAGTTTGTTCCAAATTTTACCTGCAACGTTGTTGAGAAGGGAGTCACCAGCAGAGTTACTAGTTTTGAGTGTTTGGATTAGGAGACGGTTGGATGACCTCAATGGACGAGGATTGTTGCATATAGGAAGCAGCATTTTGAGGGAAGGAGCATATTCAGGGTTATATATAATTTTGTGTGTAAGGACTAGTAGGTTGAAAGAAATAAGGGTAGGAAGCTCAGACCAGTTGAGCTTGGCTAAGTTGGTACAATGATGGGTCCTATATGGTGACCCAGTAACAAACCTCGCAATATGATTGTAGCAGTTGGAGAGTTTGTTCATGACAGTTTTACTTATGTTATGAAGTAAGGGGGACGAGTACAGGAGAGATGAGAGAAGGTGAGTCTGGGCAATGGCCATTTTAGCTTGAGGGGTCAAGAAGCTATTTATTCTATATAAGGAGCCTAGTTTCTTATTAATGGTCTTGATCATTTGGTTTACATGTATATCATATTTTAGTTTGTTATCTATGGTTACCCCTAGTAATTTTGTTGAGAGGTCTGGAGAAATTATGGTCCCATCCTTAGCTTGGATAGTAAAATTAAAGGGGCAGGACCTGTTTGTTGGAAGAAACAACAACATTTTAGTTTTTTTAGGATTAAGAATCAGGCGCCGATTGGAGAGCCAGTGTTCTATTTTGCTGAAAGTAGACTGGGTTAACACTTGTAGATCTGAGGGGGTTGTACCAGAGCAAATTAACGTAGAATCATCTGCATATTGTATGCAACTGGCATTAGGAATAACTGTATGCAGATCATTGATAAAGATGGAAAATAATAGCGGCCCTAAAATAGATCCTTGTGGGTCTCCCAATGTATTGGGTAGTAAGTTAGAGAGTTTGGTCTGCCATAAAACTGCTTGTTTTCTACCGGATAGGTACGAAATAAACCATTGTACAGCAGTATTGTCCAGACCAAGTGAAGGCAATGTATTAACTAGAAGTTTATGATCCACCATATCGAAGGCCTTCGACAGATCCAGAAATAGTGCAGATGAGATTTTATTATTATTACGATGGGAGTTTATGGTGTTTGAGAAGACAAGGAGGGCTGAGGTAGTGCTATGGAGGGGTCTGAAACCATGTTGGTTATCAGTCAGTAGATGGTTGTCAATTAGGTGTTGCATGAACTGTTTCTGAACACATTTTTCCATTATTTTTGCTAGAGGGGAAGTATGGATATGGGCCTATAGTTTGAGAGATCAGTGGAAGTGCCTCCCTTGTGGAGAGGAATTACATATGATATCTTCCAGATCTCGGGATTTTGACCTCTGCTAAGGAGCGGTTGATGAGGATTGACACTGGATAAGCAATTACTTCAGCTGTTTTTTGCAAATATTCAGCTGGGAGTTGGTCAGCAGAGAGTGTTGTGGGTTTTAGTTTTTTAATTAATCTACAAATAAATGAGGTTGGTACAGGTTGAAAGGTAAGTAGGGGAATATTATTGGGTGTTCGAGAGTCTAAGGTGTGAGGGCTGGGTGGTAATTGATTAGATAGAGTTTGAATTGTCTCAGTGAAGAAGTGGTTAAAACTATTTGAGACATCGACAGGGGTTTTATCAATGAGTGTGGCAGGGACAGGGGTAGTAGTACAACCAGGGTGAAGAAGTTGATTTAGTCCAGCCCAGAATTTTTGTGGGCAGTTTTGGTGGTCAGTTTGCAATTTATAGTAGTATTGTCTTTTATCTAGTAATATTTGCCTTTTGGTTTCATTCCTAAGTTGTCTGTATTTGATTTGGTCCAGAGGGAGTTTGGTAGTGCCAGGCAGACCACGCTTTATTTCTGAGATTAATTTTCTGCCTTGTTTCTTTTGTTAGCCAAGGAACATCTACAGTTTTGGTTTTCTTTGAGCGAATGGGAGCATGAGAATCAAGAATTTCTAGGAATTTTTTGTTAAAGTATAGCACTGCTTCTTCTAGGGGTAGATATTTTAGTATTGTCCAGTTACAAGAGGAAAGTTCTAGTTTTAGTTTAGTTAAGTCAAATTTCTTTTTGTTTCTAACAGCTCTGAGTGTAGGTTGCTTAGGAATGATTATCTTATGCTTAATGATGTACGTAAGATGGTGGTCACTTAAACTATCGGGGAGAGTACCTGATGTATAATGGTCCGGGTGACTATTTATTAGCACCCAGTCAAGTATACTGTCTTTCTGGTTAGATTTCCCTAGCCTGGTTGGGGTATTAATAATTTGCTTGAAAGAGTAGAGGTTAATATGAGTAGTGGGAGCTGAGGGGCGACAGGTATTCCAATCTATGTTGAAGTCTCCAAGAACTAAGGTTTCTTGAGGGAAATGAGTAGAAATCCAGTAAAGGGTGGATTCGAGAGTTTCTACATTATTTCCTGGGGGAATATACATGCAAATAATATAGATAAATTTTTTGCTGTTAATCTGAAGCTTGGAGATTAGTATTTCTGCATTGTTAAATTGAGGTGGTTGCATAACGTCATTAGACACAATTAGGTCAGCTTTATAGAGTATGGCAACCCCACCTCCTTTCTTAGGGACTCGGTCTCTCTGATGAATATTGTAACCCGGGATTAATATTTCATTGGCGGTAGTTGTGGGTTTTAACCAAGTTTCAGTTAGACACAAGATGTCTGGGGAAAGGTCTAATAGAACTGCGTGAAGTTCATGTACCTTGTTGTTTATGCTTCTGATATTAAGATGACAGGTTAGAAGAGAGTTTGTATGGCGGGCAGTGACGGGGTTGGAGATAAGGTCATTACTAGAAGAGGACTGCTGGTCAATGCTTGTCGGACCAGGGTTGGGGTGTATATCACCATGAGGAAGCAGATTAAGTCTAAGTTTGGAGATGAGTTTTAGGAATTTATCTAAAATTTTATAAGTTTGTTTCAGTTTGGGGCCTTTATTACTATTTGCGGTAGTTGGATAAGGTAGAAGTGAGCAGGAGGTTGATTCTTCCCAAGTACCATGAACATGAAAATAGTTGGTGAATTTGGTTCCAATAGTATTGGTCTCTGATGTAGTGGTAGAGAGTAATTCCAGATTTTGGGTTTCGTACAATGTTATAAAGTAAGAGGTTAATAGCAAAGGAAGAAGAAAGAAATACCACATGTTTAAGTACTTGTGATAATGGGCCATGGAAAATACTATAACCAAATGAAAAATGGAAAGAATGGATAGTTAAAGAATGAGAGGGAGAGGGAGCGAGCAGGAATGGTAAGAATGCTAGGTAGGTGGAGTTTCAGGGATTGGGTGGAGAATTGTTGGGTAACAGCAGGGATTGGACCCGTTTTTAGAGGGAGTGGTTTTATGGCTATAAATGTGGAGGTAGTGGGGGCGGGTGGGAATAGGGGGCAGGGAGGGGAGCGAAGAGAGCCCGAGCGTGGCTTAACGAAGGGCAACACGCACAGCGAAATGGACGGCTTTTCTTTTCAGAGAAACCCTACGGGCAATACAGCCTTTTATCTGCTGTTAATTTCAGATTCAGGTACAATTCGCAGCTCTTTTCTTTTCAGAGAAACCCTACGGGCAATACAGCCTTTTATCTGCTGTTAATTTCAGATTCAGGTACAATTCGCAGCTTTTTCTGCTTGTAATTTTAAAATAAATGTACCAATACACAGCCTTTTTCAGAGTCTGATTATACTTTTCAGGCACCAAATTCTAGTTGGTTGCCCGTTTCCACATTAGATAGGGGGTAATATGGCCTAGAACTATTTTAACCTTGGATCCTATAGGCAGAGATCTGCTAACAGTAAAAGGTACTAGTTTAACCACCTTTTTTATGGATGCTGGAAGGCGGCTTACTCGCTCTAGTTTCTGTCAGGGGAGTTAACTGAGTCCTCACATACAGGGGATCTCAAGGGCTGCGATTCAAGGAGCACCTAGGATGAGAGAGGAGGCCAGGAACAAGGGTTAGAAGGCAGCGATGAAAAACAATCAATGAAAGCATTATGCACTCTACTTAAAGTCACTTAACAGAATATAAAGTTTTTTAGTTAAACGTTGTCACAATTACACCTGAGGCAGTGAACAGTTTGTCCCTCCACTCAATTGAAAGTCTCTAACAGAATGTAGTTCAACACTAGCAGTTTTTGTTAAAAACATTCATAGCAGTAGGTTAGAAATGAAACTGCCGCTCTAGCGACATTCAGTTAATGCATTCTAGAGTAAGTAACATACACATGAAAAACCATAACATCACAGTCTAGCGTAGTTAGCGCTAAAATGATATTAAAACACCCGTCCAGGGAGTAGCCAACTACATATACCTTTTACAGGCAAGAAGTTAAATGTAAAACTGTAATGACAGAGTTTAGTTACATTGTTTCAAAAAAGACATACCGCTTTGGAAAGGGACGCTACCTGTAGGATCCAGGTATTCCTAAGGTAAGAAATGGCGGGTAACTGCTGTAAAATTTAAAACCTCGCTTTTGGGGGAGGAGTAATTAAATATAACAGAGTTTCGCGTGTTTAGAGTAGCGGGGCAACACACACAGCCCAGGCACAGCGAAATGGACAGCTTTTCTTTTCAGAGAACCCCTACGGGCAATACAGCCTTTTATCTGCTGTTAATTTCAGATTCAGGTACAATTCGCAGCTCTTTTCTTTTCAGAGAAACCCTACGGGCAATACAGCCTTTTATCTGCTGTTAATTTCAGATTCAGGTACAATTCGCAGCTTTTTCTGCTTGTAATTTTAAAATAAATGTACCAATACACAGCCTTTTTCAGAGTCTGATTATACTTTTCAGGCACCAAATTCTAGTTGGTTGCCCGTTTCCACATTAGATAGGGGGTAATATGGCCTAGAACTATTTTAACCTTGGATCCTATAGGCAGAGATCTGCTAACAGTAAAAGGTACTAGTTTAACCACCTTTTTTATGGATGCTGGAAGGCGTACTCGCTCTAGTTTCTGTCAGGGGAGTTAACTGAGTCCTCACATACAGGGGATCTCAAGGGCTGCGATTCAAGGGAGCACCTAGGATGAGAGAGGGAGGCCAGGAACAAGGGTTAGAAGGCAGCGATGAAAAACAATCAATGAAAGCATTATGCACTCTACTTAAAGTCACTTAACAGAATATAAAGTTTTTTAGTTAAACGTTGTCACAATTACACCTGAGGCAGTGAACAGTTTGTCCCTCCACTCAATTGAAAGTCTCTAACAGAATGTAGTTCAACACTAGCAGTTTTTGTTAAAAACATTCATAGCAGTAGGTTAGAAATGAAACTGCCGCTCTAGCGACATTCAGTTAATGCATTCTAGAGTAAGTAACATACACATGAAAAACCATAACATCACAGTCTAGCGTAGTTAGCGCTAAAATGATATTAAAACACCCGTCCAGGGAGTAGCCAACTACATATACCTTTTACAGGCAAGAAGTTAAATGTAAAACTGTAATGACAGAGTTTAGTTACATTGTTTCAAAAAAGACATACCGCTTTGGAAAGGGACGCTACCTGTAGGATCCAGGTATTCCTAAGGTAAGAAATGGCGGGTAACTGCTGTAAAATTTAAAACCTCGCTTTTGGGGGAGGAGTAATTAAATATAGCAGAGTTTCGCGTGTTTAGAGTAGCGGGGCAACACACACAGCCCACGCACAGCGAAATGGACAGCTTTTCTTTTCAGAGAAACCCTACGGGCAATACAGCCTTTTATCTGCTATTAATTTCAGATTCAGGTACAATTCGCAGCTTTTTCTGCTTGTAATTTTAAAATAAATGTACCAATACACAGCCTTTTTCAGAGTCTGATTATACTTTTCAGGCACCAAATTCTAGTTGGTTGCCCGTTTCCACATTAGATAGGGGGTAATATGGCCTAGAACTATTTTAACCTTGGATCCTATAGGCAGAGATCTGCTAACAGTAAAAGGTACTAGTTTAACCACCTTTTTTATGGATGCTGGAAGGCGTACTCACTCTAGTTTCTGTCAGGGGAGTTAACTGAGTCCTCACATACAGGGGATCTCAAGGGCTGCGATTCAAGGGAGCACCTAGGATGAGAGATGGAGGCCAGGAACAAGGGTTAGAAGGCAGCGATGAAAAACAATCAATGAAAGCATTATGCACTCTACTTAAAGTCACTTAACAGAATATAAAGTTTTTTAGTTAAACGTTGTCACAATTACACCTGAGGCAGTGAACAGTTTGTCCCTCCACTCAATTGAAAGTCTCTAACAGAATGTAGTTCAACACTAGCAGTTTTTGTTAAAAACATTCATAGCAGTAGGTTAGAAATGAAACTGACGCTCTAGCGACATTCAGTTAATGCATTCTAGAGTAAGTAACATACACATGAAAAACCATAACATCACAGTCTAGCGTAGTTAGCGCTAAAATGATATTAAAACACCCGTCCAGGGAGTAGCCAACTACATATACCTTTTACAGGCAAGAAGTTAAATGTAAAACTGTAATGACAGAGTTTAGTTACATTGTTTCAAAAAAGACATACCGCTTTGGAAAGGGATGCTACCTGTAGGATCCAGGTATTCCTAAAGTAAGAAATGGCGGGTAACTGCTGTAAAATTTAAAACCTCGCTTTTGGGGGAGGAGTAATTAAATATAGCAGAGTTTCGCGTGTTTAGAGTAGCGGGGCAACACACACACGCACGTGTTAAATGGACAGCTTTTCTTTTCAGAGAAACCCTACGGGCAATACAGCCTTTTATCTGCTGTTAATTTCAGATTCAGGTACAATTCGTAGCTTTTTCTGCTTGTAATTTTAAAATAAATGTACCAATACACAGCCTTTTTCAGAGTCTGATTATACTTTTCAGGCACCAAATTCTAGTTGGTTGCCCGTTTCCACATTAGATAGGGGGTAATATGGCCTAGAACTATTTTAACCTTGGATCCTATAGGCAGAGATCTGCTAACAGTAAAAGGTACTAGTTTAACCACCTTTTTTATGGATGCTGGAAGGCGCGTACTCGCTCTAGTTTCTGTCAGGGGAGTTAACTGAGTCCTCACATACAGGGGATCTCAAGGGCTGCGATTAAAGGGAGCACCTAGGATGAGAGAGGGAGGCCAGGAACAAGGGTTAGAAGGCAGCGATGAAAAACAATCAATGAAAGCATTATGCACTCTACTTAAAGTCACTTAACAGAATATAAAGTTTTTTAGTTAAACGTTGTCACAATTACACCTGAGGCAGTGAACAGTTTGTCCCTCCACTCAATTGAAAGTCTCTAACAGAATGTAGTTCAACACTAGCAGTTTTTGTTAAAAACATTCATAGCAGTAGGTTAGAAACGAAACTGCCGCTCTAGCGACATTCAGTTAATGCATTCTAGAGTAAGTAACATACACATGAAAAACCATAACATCACAGTCTAGCGTAGTTAGCGCTAAAATGATATTAAAACACCCGTCCTGGGAGTAGCCAACTACATATACCTTTTACAGGCAAGAAGTTAAATGTAAAACTGTAATGACAGAGTTTAGTTACATTGTTTCAAAAAAGACATACCGCTTTGGAAAGGGACGCTACCTGTAGGATCCAGGTATTCCTAAGGTAAGAAATGGCGGGTAACTGCTGTAAAATTTAAAACCTCGCTTTTGGGGGAGGAGTAATTAAATATAGCAGAGTTTTGCGTGTTTAGAGTAGCGGGGCAACACACACAGCCCACGCACAGCGAAATGGACAGCTTTTCTTTTCAGAGAAACCCTACGGGCAATACAGCCTTTTATCTGCTGTTAATTTCAGATTCAGGTACAATTCGCAGCTTTTTCTGCTTGTAATTTTAAAATAAATGTACCAATACACAGCCTTTTTCAGAGTCTGATTATACTTTTCAGGCACCAAATTCTAGTTGGTTGCCCGTTTCCACATTAGATAGGGGGTAATATGGCCTAGAACTATTTTAACCTTGGATCCTATAGGCAGAGATCTGCTAACAGTAAAAGGTACTAGTTTAACCACCTTTTTTATGGATGCTGGAAGGCGGCGTACTCGCTCTAGTTTCTGTCAGGGGAGTTAACTGAGTCCTCACATACAGGGGATCTCAAGGGCTGCGATTCAAGGGAGCACCTAGGATGAGAGAGGGAGGCCAGGAACAAGGGTTAGAAGGCAGCGATGAAAAACAATCAATGAAAGCATTATGCACTCTACTTAAAGTCACTTAACAGAATATAAAGTTTTTTAGTTAAACGTTGTCACAATTACACCTGAGGCAGTGAACAGTTTGTCCCTCCACTCAATTGAAAGTCTCTAACAGAATATAGTTCAACACTAGCAGTTTTTGTTAAAAACATTCATAGCAGTAGGTTAGAATCGAAACTGCCGCTCTAGCGACATTCAGTTAATGCATTCTAGAGTAAGTAACATACACATGAAAAACCATAACTTCACAGTCTAGCGTAGTTAGCGCTAAAATGATATTAAAACACCCGTCCAGGGAGTAGCCAACTACATATACCATTTACAGGCAAGAAGTTAAATGTAAAAACTGTAATAACAGAGTTTAATTACATTGTTTCAAAAAAGACATACCGCTTTGGAAAGGGACGCTACCTGTAGGATCCAGGTATTCCTAAGGTAAGAAATGGCGGGTAACTGCTGTAAAATTTAAAACCTCGCTTTTGGGGGAGGAGTAATTAAATATAGCAGAGTTTCGCGTGTTTAGAGTAGCGTAGCGGGGCAACACGCACAGCGAAATGGACAGCTTTTCTTTTCAGAGAAACCCTACGGGCAATACAGCCTTTTATCTGCTGTTAATTTCAGATTCAGGTACAATTCGCAGCTTTTTCTGCTTGTAATTTTAAAATAAATGTACCAATACACAGCCTTTTTCAGAGTCTGATTATACTTTTCAGGCACCAAATTCTAGTTGGTTGCCCGTTTCCACATTAGATAGGGGGTAATATGGCCTAGAACTATTTTAACCTTGGATCCTATAGGCAGAGATCTGCTAACAGTAAAAGGTACTAGTTTAACCACCTTTTTTATGGATGCTGGAAGGCGGCATACTCGCTCTAGTTTCTGTCAGGGGAGTTAACTGAGTCTACTATTATTTTAATCTCTCTTATCTATATGCTACAGTGCATTAGATGTCTAAGTTCTGACTCTTTAATCTTATGACAATAAGTTTTTTCTTAACCATCAAACTTTACATAATCTATTCTGTTTTGTATGTTTTTATTAATTGTTGTTATTGTATCATACGTTGTTGTTGTGTCTTTCGGCTTTTCCCGGTTAGGGGTTGCCACAGTGGAACTCTGGTCTGCTAATGATTGGCAGTAGATTTTTATGTGCCAAGTTGCCAGCCCTGATGCACAACCTTCAACGAAGGTACACCCATTCACGCACGTCTCCACACAGAAGATGGTTTAGCTGAGAATCGAACAGGACGTCTTACTGTGAGGCGACATACGTCTTATTGTATATTATTATTATTTGCATATTTTTATTGCTCTGTTATTTTTACTGTTTGTTATCACTACTGTAACACTATTTGTATACTTGGAGCTTTTCTCCCCAGGCCTCCGCTGAAAAAGGACCTATGTCCAGTCGGAATTTCCCAGTAAACAAATAAATAAATAAATAAATACATAAATAAAAAAAATACAATTACATTAACTTCACTACTCCCCCAAACATGCCATGTTACTTACTCACTTACTACTTAATACTTAAACTCACAGTTAGGGTCTCTTTCCTTAATTTTAGTTTAACTGTTAATTTCTATGTCTCATTGTAAAACAAAATCCCCAAGAAATTATTTGTATATATAATGAATGTATCCAATCTGGGTCCATTAATTTCTATCTGTTGTAGTTTACATCTATATATATATATATATATATATATATATATATATATATATATATATATATATATATATATTTACCCGGCCACGCATTGCTGTGGCTCAGTCTGGTTAAATGGAAAAGAAAGAAAAGAGAAAGCGCACGTTTCTAATATGTTTAATTTCACAATGCTTGTGGGTATACAATATTTTTTGTTGTTCCATTGCCTGTGCAGATATAGAGATTGTCTGGTTTGCCGACTCTAGAACACGCAACATATAATTGTCCATGTGAGAAGCAATCCGTGTATAGATCTAAACTGCACATTTCTAAAGATTGGCCCTGAGCTTTGTTGATGGTGATTGCAAATGCCAATTGAATTGGGAATTGCAATCTCTTAAATTGAAATGGCATATCCGTTGGAATCATAGGAATGTGAAGAATGAGGACATCTTCACCTTTGAAAGGTCCTGTCAAGATTGTTGCTTCTATGACGTTGCTCATTAATTTTTTTACTGCAAACCGCGTGCCGTTGCAAAGCTTTGGCTGGTTGATATTTTGCAACATGATAATTGGCACGCTGATTTTCAATTGCAGTACGTGCGGTGGCATCCCTGGCAGATCGAGTGAATTCAAAAATTCTGTTGGATAATTAACCGCTTCATCTGCTTCCACAACAGTGTCGATGGACTTGTATGTGACTGCCTCGCTTTAAATGTTAGACTGAATAATATTGTTAAGTTTGTAGATGTCTTTGTTCTTGGCCGCAAGAATAGCTCGTTCAGTCAGCCAATCATGATTCTTATAATTGGTTTGAATATTGGGAAATACTTTTTCAACCAATTCTTCTTTTGACGTCACTAAATTGCAGAAGTTATGAGGCAATGAAATTCGTCCTGAGGTCAGATCAACCGGCACCTTTCCGTTCCCAATTTCCAACAATTGATGCGAGAATATCTCAGCTGATCGATTGTTTTGCAGCTGGACATGCATATTTGTAGTTAATTTTAACGTCTTTATGTGTCGCCACAAAGTAGGGTATTTCAGGCAACCATTTATTTTGTCCACTGGTGTTGATCGAGGAGAACGGAGCAGATCTGAAGCTGCAGAACGCGATCGCCGTGCTCGCAACCGTGCATCCTCAAGTCTGGCTGCACATTGCTCTGCTGCTTCCTCGGCATGAATTTGAGCCATTCTTTGTCTGTTTCACTCGTTCGCTGATGCCCGTTCTTCCTCAGTTTGATTTGCAATTACTCATCGCACTGCTTCCGCTCTGCGAGTACGACAACCTAAGTTTGATCTTCTGCGAGGCATTATTTGGATGAACTAAAGCAGATAAATTGCACTGAAAAAGAAGAAAGAAAGTTCTAAAATTGCATATTTGTATAGAAATATATAGAATCCATAGTAGGTATATAAAAACACACGCGTATTCGAATGCAACGTGTGACATCTATATAATAGTAGGTATATAAAAACACGCGCATATTCGAATGCAACATTGTGTGAAAATTTCAAAGCAATCGGTGAAGAACTTTCAGAGATTTAAGATTTTGAACAAACGAACATTTACATTTTTATTTATATAGATGTGTGTGTGTGTGTGTGTGTGTGTGTGTGTGTGTGTGTGTGTGTGTGTGTGTGTGTGTGTGTGTGTGTGTGCATGTGTATGTGTGTGTGTGTGTGTGTGTGTGTGTGTGTGTGTGTGTGTGTGTGTGTGTGTGTGTGTGTGTGGGTGTGTGTGTGTGGGTGTGTGTGTTTATGTATCTATCTACTGTTTAATTTTGCACATGAGTGTATCATCTTAACACGGCTTATGTTCTGTTATACAAACAAGTGGAGCCTTTTTCCCCAGGCCTCTGCTGAAAAAGGGTACATCCTTGTCAGACTGTCCCGGTAAACAAAGGTAACTAAATAAATAAATAAATAAACATCTGTCTGAATATGGGTCAGCATTCTAAAGATTACTCACTGCTGGTTCAACTATGAAATGCTGACTTCCTGAAAGTCGATGTACCGAAAGGATGAAAAAATACCCCAAAACTGGGGGTGACAAAAATCATTTTTATTTGATTATACATGGGCGCAACACCCAGAAGTGGGAAACAAGGCCCCCACACAACCTGAAATTATATTTAACAACTCCAGAGTCACATGAAGTCATAGAAGGGAGAAATTTCCCTAAACAAGTGAAAAATTGCCAGAGAACACTAAGAAACTGGACCAGCAACGATTAGCTATGGGAAACAACATTCGTCTTTTTTTTTCTTCGTGCTGCTGACACTCGAGCCATTTCATCTTGAACACGAGTAGAAGACCCTCACTTTGCTCTTAGTTATACTTGCATGTGGATATCTAATGCCTCTCGAGTGGTGTTGCAGTGTTTAGGTTTAATCTTGTAGTGCCTTTATCATTTTAAAGGGTTTCTGAAGTGTTAATGTTATTATTTACATACATATAATTGTTGATTTGCTTTGCTATGACTGCTTTTCGTTTTTTTGAAGGTTTTATTAAGCCATAACTGGTATTCAAAACTGTTTTTGTCAGTGTATAGTTTATGTACAGTTTATTACTTATTTGGATTTGCTGTAATGTGTGTTATTAATTGTACAGCCTTATGCTTGAGTCAAAGCTGAAATGACCATCCTGACTGTCCAGTGTTCAAAGAATATGCAACACATCATACAGTGGGGAATGCAGTGTACACATCCATAGCAGAGGTGAGGGACAGAAGGCAGCAGTGAGTTACTCATTCTAGTACACCACTACTGCCAGGTACGTTGTAATATGTGTATATATATATATATATATATATATATATATAATATGTAGTGCACTATAGAGATACTAATATAACTAGTTTCTTTGTCAAATCACATTGATTTTTGATACCAGAAAGCAATAAAACTTGCATAGTATTTGCATTTATACTCATTTATTTATTTATTTATTTAAAGTTTCATGTAACCACTTGTTTGAAAATGGGTTGTATAAAGAGTAAAGTTTCATGAAGCAAGTGTAAAATTAAATATACATTGCATAAGGGAAGTCTAAAAAATGAGCCCAGTACATCTGTTTGACACAGATGCTTGGCATCACAGAAGCGCTGTTACAAAATGCCATAAGTGACATTGTGAGTACACACATTCTTACAATGTATGTACAGGAACTCATCATTTTAATAACAGGTGATAAAAAAGCTCATAATTTTAGAAACGTAATAAAAAATGATATTTTGCAGGGGCCGACCCTCTTACAACCCTCTTATATTAATCTTCTCATTGTGACGTCACTGTGCCTCGGAGAAAGAGCAACACCTGTCTCACATCTCCTCTGAGCTGCATCAGCTTTGGTTCACCCACCAATGAGGTGCATCTGGGCAGCGTGATCTTATACCCAAGTGGTGTGAATGACACAAAATAAACAATAATGAATCTGAGCTCAGGAATTATTAGGATCCTTTGCAATGCATACTGCCTGCCACCATCTGCTTATTTATTAATTTATGTATATTCATTTATTGTATAAAGAACATGTCAGTGGTATTCAAAACATCTTAGCTATAAGTGCAAGGCTCAGTTTCAGAAAAACAGGCTAAGCTGTATTTTCTTTTAGTAACATCGTGTAAGATTCAAACACGAACATTGCCATCTAAGCTATAAAAAATTAAAATAGGAGTCACAAGTGAAAATTATTCTCATTTATTTGAAAAGTGCATTAACATTGAAAACAGCAGCAAAAATAAATAAGTAAATAAATAAATAAGAAAAAGTGTGTGGGGGATAACTGACGTCAAGAACTGAATACTGCGACTGTTTACTTATTAAGCAGAGGAGACAGGATGCTCTTGAACATGAACCAAACACACAAAGGACTTGTACATGGCACCAATAGAAATGTCACTGCTTCATTAAAAATAAACGCAACTAAATAAATAATTAAATACATGCATAAATAAAGCAAATATGTTTAGATGTTAACACAAGCAAGGTGTGCTTGTTTCATCACTGAAGATGAATCCTATTCCGATATACCACAAGCCATTAGCACTGGTTCCTTGATTGTTCTGTATGATTTTTTTTTATTCTTGAAAGACGTAACATGGAATTCATCTCTTCAACTTTGCTTCTGAGATGAATTCTTGGCACACAAAAGTAATATAACGGTTATGATTCAGACATCTGTGGGAGAAGTCTGATAGAATGTTTGGGGGCGCATCTTTTAATAACTGTTTCAGTTCTGTGAGAGAGAACTGAAAGAAAGGCAGTGTGGGTAACTTTTAATAAATGTTGAACTGTTGTGGGAGACATCTGATAGAATGTCAGAAACAAGCCAGTGGGCACTTTTTTATTCTATTCCAGGGGGCTTAATTCAGGTAAAATATTTCCTGTATTCCTGCAACAGCGTGGTAAGGGTAATCTTTTTACAATGCTGCTTTATTTATCCAATTACACTATTTTATTTATCTAACTGCTTTACTTATTGTAATGTCTGTTTATCTATCTGTGTTACTTTTCTCTTAGCTTATCTAAATGAGTCTAACTGGTTCTTACTGGTTCCATTTTTACCCTGCTGTCATACCTTATTACACATCGCACACTATACTGCACAGTATTATATTTATTTGATTTCTATTTGCCCCTACCTGATTTATACTGCTTCTTACAGTTTCATATTATTTGCTGTGCTATTTCATTTAATCATTTCTTCCTACATATTTGCTGTCTATACTGTGTTTTTATCCACAGGAGAATGTTGCGCTGCACTTTATGCATTTAAGCTTATTTTGTTTATTGTACTAGTTTACTATCCTGTGTTTTTAAACCTCCTATAGTTGTGACATTTGCACACTGTGCACTATAATGTTTCAACCTGCTTAAGCTGTAGCGTCTATGGCAGAGGTGTGATCCTTGTATGACTAATTTCTACTAGCCTCTGCATTTTAATATTGCTTTACCTGAACTATAATGTATCTGGCGCTCTATTGCATTAAACTTAAATAAGTTATAACTTTCACTGTACACTTTTAAAACTTTTTTGAGTTGTAGCCCTGGATATCCTTATCTGTGTTAGCTCTTTTATCTATGTTATTATTATTATTATTATTATTATTATATCTGTACTGTGGAAACTGTATAGCATATTCCTATTAGTGTACCATAGCTTTTAAGGGCATCAGTATTTGCTTTGTGATATGCTCTGGTGTACTGTACTGTACCCTAATCTTACTTTACTTATTGTATCCGTGCAAGCACTGTGTTCTTATGCACCTTAACATATCATACTAAGTAATCTAAACCAATATTACTTGTGGAATCTGTGCCTAGACTGTGGTCATAAGCTGTACATTTGTGTATTTGCTTCCTCTCTTTATGATTATTCCGGTTTGCCATATTTGAATCTTGCAGATATATACCAATATAACATATAAGTCGCCTTGCTTAGTATTGGAGTACTATGTATCTTCTCTTTGTACATGTAACTTTAGCCTACATACCGCAGCTGTCTATCACCATGTAATCACTGCCTTTCTTTATTTCATGTCTAATGAGCCTTCTTGCACTACAAACTCTGAGGCATTGCTGTTTTTGCTTCTTGTTCACTGATAATGTCTTCCTGCCACCTTATACTGAATGCACTTGTGAGAGGTGTAAATACTTACTCAGATCGGGGGGTAATTTCTTATAACTCCCATCGCTTCTTACAACACTCCATCCTCCATATCAAGCAACACTCCTGCCCTTTGTGCATCTCTTTGCCTTCATCTACCCCACTATTTCTAACTCTCTCTTTTCCTCATCTCTGCTTAATTTAACACCTGTAGCCCAACCTCCTTCGTTCCCCTGTACCCCATGTCATGTTCTTCCTCTTCTGCCCATCTTTCCTTACCCCTAATAATTCCTTCACCATGTATAACTCCAGCTTAGCCTCCAGCCTCATCTGCCTAATATCAACTCATTTGACTGCTGATACTCTGTTCTCCCTTTTAGTTCCTTTCACAACCCCAACATACCCCGACGTAAATGCCAGTGCACACCCCAGACAAACATATCGCTATCACTCACTTTGTTACCTTTGCACCTGCTAACCATGCTCTCGCCTCTTCTTCTAACACTCTCCACATCTTAGTAAACAGAGATGAGCACTTCTGAGGAAGTTCTAAAAGTAGCAGGAATGAAAGCACTAAACTGGTTTGAATAAAATTATTTGAGTGGCTGCGACCTGGTGCTGATTCGCTTTTCTACTTCTCTGATTCCTTGGGAGTGTGTTAATAGTCTGTTATATTTGTTTTACAATTTGTACTTTCCACATCTTATCATATCCAGCTCAATTTTAATTGCTTTAATACCCTCTTCCATACCTCTACAGATTATCATTACACTGTATTGCACCTATTCGTTCCTACATTTCCTCAATATAATTCTTCAGTATTTCTTACTTATGGCACTCATAAACCAATACTCATTAGGGCTGGACTTAGACAAAAACTTTGTCACAAATGGTTTTCCTCTCACCGCCATATTCTGCTAAGCCTCAGACTAAATGGGGATGTCCATCCATGTCCAGGTTCAGTTCAACAACCCACCATCACAAACTCCTCCTGCTTTGGAACAGCCAAGCATAGTGCCCAATCCCCCAGCCCTGCCAGGCCTAAGGCTTCTTTCTACACATCAACCTTAGAAATATTTCTAATAAACTTTCTGGTCTACAATTTTGGATATTTTATCACTCCCCTGCCATTTTTACAATCACTGAAACTTGGTTAAGAGAAAGAGTAGTCAATAGAGAAATGCTTTCTCCTGGATACATCATCTTCACATTAGCTGTAATAGATACAAAAATCTGGAGGAGTAGCAATAATGTATAAAACCCATCTTCAACTGTATCCGCATGCTTATGTCCTCCTTCTGCTTTCAAATCCATAAGTGCTCATTACTCACTTAAAACGCAATGACCACAACAACATTTGCAATATTGCAGCTTACATACCTCCCATTGACAACATAAACACAACCAAAGAAGTCTGTTTTTGTTCATCCAGCAATATAGGTTCATAGGTTCATAGGTTGGTACTGGGCTATCTGCCCAAAGGCATATATTAGTCCAGCCACGTTGTGCGGTATTCAGTGCCCCTTTAGTAGTTCCCTAGACCCTTGTACTAGCAGCTAGTACCCTTGGCCCCTATCTAGTAGTGCTGTTGGTGTGATCCCGGGTGTGAACTTTCTGTTACCCATCCACTCATCAAGGTTCCTCTTGATGAGTGATAGTGAGGAGCTCTGTTTTATGTAGATCGGAACCCTGTTCCATAGTAAGGGAATTCTCTGCGAAGGGACTCTATCCCTCCAGCATGTTCTATTCACTGTTGTGTTGAGGTTTATATCCCTAGAGCGTGTAGCTCAAGTAGATTTGGTATTGCTAAGATGGAGCATGTTCAACAATTCTGGGTTGGACATGGCTCTGTACGTTAGACAGAGATTGCCTCTGAGAAAGCGAAATGCAACAGAGAACAGTCTTAGCTTTTTCAATCGTGTTGCATAGGGAAACTGTTTGAGGCCAGTAATTCTCTTGGTTAGGTACCTCTGTGGTCTCTGCAGCTGCTGGAGATGTCTAGCCAGGTACATTCCAATTGGTGCATTGTACTCAATAATGGGTCTGATGAGGGAAGAGTAGAGGGGCACCATTACATCCTTAGATCTTGATGCGAACCCTTTCGTGATCAGATGGGTCACATAGAAGGATTTTCTAACCACTTTGGCAACATGGTTATCAAAGGAAAGCTGACTATCTACTTGGGTCCCTAGATCCCTTATTTCTTCTTCAGATTTCAGGGGATTACCTCCTATGTTGTAGTTTGTGGGTACTCTGTTTTTTCCAAAGGGGATTACTATGCATTTTTTTGCGTTTAGCTTGAGACTATGGCTTTGACACCATGCATCAGTCTCATTTAGGCCCTTCTGGAGGATCTCCATGTCAGCTGGAGACTCTATTATAGCACCCAGTTTGCAGTTGTCCGCAGACTTAGTCAGCCACAGCCCTTCTGTGCTTGCCTGTACTTCAAAGAAGTATATGCCAAACAGGAGGGGCCCCAGGACAGAGCCCTGAGGCACACCGCTCGTTACTGGTCTGGATTCGGACATAGATCCCACTACTCTTACTTTATGGGATCTGTCTGAGAGCCAGTTTGCGATCCATCTTGTGACATAAGGGTTTATGCCCAGGCTGGTGAGCTTATCAATAATACCTGAATGGGGAATGGTGTCAAATGCTTTAGCAAGGTCAAGGTAAGCTGTGTGTACCTCCTTTCCCTTATCTATAGCCTGAGTAACTGTCTCAAAGAAATCCACCAGGTTCAGGAGGCATGATCTGCCCTTGATGAAGCCAAACTGTGTGGGGTCCAGCGACTGGAGGTTCCCAATCTCTCCATTTATGAGTTCCATAATGATTTGCTCCATAGCCTTACAGATCAGACTGGTCAGGCTTATTGGTCGGTAGTTCCCAGGGTCAGTTGTCTCCCAAGAAACGTTCTTACTTAGTAACCTAAACACCGACTGGCTCACTATAAATGCAAACAACCCCTCCAAGTATATAAACCTTACTGGCCTCATTTCCTCACTCTCATTACACACAGTAAGTCAACTAGCCATTTATCTATACTTGATTGGATTTTCTCATCCACTCTTAAAAATGGTTACAATTCTGGCATTTTACCTGCTACAGTAAGTAACCACCTGGCCACTTTTGTTGTACAACACCAAACAAACATCCATAAACAGCACCACTACAAATAAACATGTAATTTCACTACTTTACATAGGCATTCATCATTAGCTTAAACTTATACAACTTAAATTCCCTGAAAGCAGTTCTGTTAGATGAAACAGTCACATTTTAACTCAGACCTTTTTAAACATCTACACTGAGTTTGCTCAATCCAGCATCTTGGTCCTCTAACAATATCATACACTGCTTATGAAACTGAGGGATAAAACTTGGAAAACATGGTTAGAGAATAAAACACATATCAGCTCACAAACATTTAGTCATCTCTGTAGCCTTACTAAACATCATACAAAATTAGACAAAAAGCATTGTATACTGCACTACAGGACTAACACCCAACAAACCCATACATTTTTTTGGTCATCCATTAAGAAACGTATTAACTCTGGGAAACCTACCCGATCATCTCAGTAACCTCCAACCAACATAATTCTACAACCATCTATACTTTCACATAACAGGACACCCTAATGCAATATGCAGATGATTCCACTCTCATTTGTACATCTGACACCATGGTACACCACCAAAAAATTACTCAGGAAGCTTTAGCAGCCACTGCAACATTGTTTCATAACTCACAACTCATGCTCAACCCAAAAACGACCAAACTGCTACTTTTTTCCCCAAATCCCTCTCTTATGAAAAAAAAAATTGAAGTCCTCTTTCTTGATAATACAACCAATGAAGTTACTTCTCATAGCAAACTATTAGGGCTGATAGCGGATGGTAATCTTACATTCAATTGCATATACAAAAGTGCATTAAAAAAATCATCAAAAACTAGGCATTCTTTACAGAGCCAAAAACTTTCTCACCGATGCAACTAAAACTATATTTGTCACTACTTAGCTCCTCCCCGCTCTTCTTTATGGTCCTCCCAACCTTACTAATCTCCAGGCTTCATAAAAATTAAAACTTGAACAATGCTATAACAAAGTTACTACATTTGCAGTACATACCTTTTCAGAACCCACCACTGTAGAGCACTGAAAAGCCTTAATTGTTTAGAACTGCCACATCGACTAACACATATATACAACTTCTTAGCAACTGTAAAATTATCCATTCATTTCCCTGTCCAGCACTAAAAAAAATTATAGACAACTGTAGTCCCAGTCGATCATTGCAGTCCAGTGATTTAAACCTCCTGTCTGTCTGCAAAGCTGAGAATCTGCTAGGCATTGTCTGCACTCGTACAAGGTTGCTAAGGCCTGGAACTCCTTAACTGTATCCATCAGATCTATACCCTCCCTCCCATCTTCTAAAACCACTCTGAAAGACTTCCGAACTAAAATCTGATTATTTTCTTGCACCAAACCAGGATAAACTATATCCCTAAATGTGAACAAGTACTTTGTCATTCCTTATACCTCCTCATTCACTTCCTTACTGCTATCAAATTCTCTTCTCTAACTTTCTCTCTAAATATACCATAAGCTTGTTTTCCCACACTTCATATTGCAATTCCTATTTGTATTAGACTACCTTACCTTTATTTTCTCTACAAATTATTTAAAATTTCTCTAAAAATTAAATGATTGTCATATAGCTTGTATTAATTCTTAACCAATGTTTTTAAATTAAGTCTAATTTGTTATAATTATTTAAACTGAAGATGCTTTTGTTTTATTTTTAAAGATTGCAAAATGATTGTTTTTAAAATGTTTTGTAATAATTTGGAACTTTTCTGTCCAGGCCTCTGCTGAAAATGGGCTTCTACCCAATCAGACTTTCCCAGTATTCAAATATGAATAAATAAATAAATAAATAATACACCTAATTCAACAATCACTTCATCAATTCAGTAACCTCACTACTCAATAATACCTCCATTACCATCCTTACTATCTCTCCTTAACAAGACAACAAGACAACAACCCCTTCTTCAGATTTGAACCTGTACTTGTTGACTCTATCAAGAAGGATCTGCATAACCTAAACCCAGCCACAAATACATCGGACAAACTGCTATCTGAATGTACCAAATTTACTGCAGATGCCCTTGCATACGCCATATTCATCCATCCATCCATCCATCCATCCATCCATCCATCCATCCATCCATCCAGCCACAATCACTTTTTCCCATTTTTGTATGTGGGGTTGGGGTGTCACTCCAACAGTGACAATTATCTAGAGCCAATGTTCACACCGTTGGATGGTTAAACAAGTGTCAAGCCTCACAAATCATTCCAACTCTGAAAACTATGTAGCAACACTCTGGAAACAGTCTTTTCAGACTTCCTCTCCATAATCATGGTACATGCACTCACTACCTATAGTCCCATTGAAATATTATTACCATCCCTCCAAAATATTGAAAAAATGTATCCATGCTCAAATCCTGATACCTCATCTAAATCAATCTTCTTTCCCCAACCAAACATGGTTTTTGCATCAAGCATAGTACAACCACAGTTCTAATTAATTTCAGCAACACTGTAAGCGACTACAGGAATGCAAATTACCTGGTCTCTACAGTACATCTCTAGTGCATGTGATACTGTCACATCAAACCCTGATATAAAGCTGTCCTCTTTCGGTCTGTCTCACTCATCTCAATTCTGACCTCTCATTTACCGAAATAACAGACAACGAGCTGTAAAGTGGCAAAACAATGTGTCAAGATATCTCACCACATATGTTGGTGTCCCTCAAGGATATGTCTTTGGCTGGCTATTATTCAATATATTTACAAATGACCCTCTGATTGTCTACAAACAATCCACCCTTGTCTCATATGTAGATGACTCTACAATTATCTGTCCTGCCAAGTGGCTGCAGCAACTTCAGCAACCGACCTAAGAATCTTTTTCTTCTGATGAAAAAATGGCTAAAAAACTCACAACTGCTGGTAAATCCTTCATTAAAGAGCAAATTTATGTCATTTACCCTAAAACACATTTGTGGAAAAAAAATCAGTTTTTACATCACAATCAGATGGATTCCTCACTCCAAACTATTAGGAGTTACAATAGAGGAAACATTAAAATTTGTAGTTAAAAAAAAAAAAAAAACTAGGCATGTTGCACAGAAACAAACATTATGTTATAGACTCAGCTAGAAAGAACGTCACAGCAACCTGTTTCCTCCCTTCACTTTTATGCAGCTTCCCCATCCTCCAAATCTGCAAATTTCTCAAATAAGCAAACGTACTACAATACATTTGCTAAATGCACTGCAAGTCACCCCTACAAAATGCATCCCTGCCTAGCATTGAACCACATCATTTGACATACACTCATCTGCTCACCTCATAGCCTTCTTTTCCATCCAGAATATATAACCTTCTTTAACAGACCAAATACGTCTCTTCAGTGAAAGAAAACAACTTGAGGGTGGGGTTGGGCGTAAAAACAACATAGTAGTAAAAAGAAAACCAAATGCACCCAACTTACACAGACACTGACTTTTATCGAATAAAACAACAAACAGAGTAAGCGCTTTCATGACCAAAAACTGTCGCTTCATCAGACGTCTCTTCTCTCCTTACAGAAAGTTAACACTCCAGGAACACATTTTTCCTTGCCATCAGCAAGTCCAACAACACAGCAGGTGACTCACTGTACAGTAACTATCTCTCTAGACTTTTAAATGCTATTCCACTGTTCATAAAATAATGGGGTAGCTTAAAGTCTTTCAAGAAACTGGTAAAGGAATATTTAACAAACTTCTTGCTGTGTTCATGCATACCAGCTGGGTAAGTCTTAAATGCAGATACCTTATTTTTCTCCATATCAACACACATCAAACTTACACTTCTCTGCAGTTTTGAGCATGACACTCATACTATTTATCCCTCTCCCCACATTGGGCTATTTTTCATCTACTCTACCATAACTACCTCACATCTTTTCTTTATTTATACTTGTTCTATCCCTCTCACTCTATTTACTTCATATGTCACTTTTTTTCTTTTCACTCATTCCACTTTTCTCTCTGCAGCTGCCTAGCTCCAAACATCCTGGTTCATTTACTTTCATGCTGTTCTTCACTATCCATTCCCCCGCAATTTTTTATTTGAAATGTTGGACAGAGTCCCAAAACACAGAGACTAAATGAATGAAAGATTGGACTTACATATACTAAGTCCAAGATGCTATTCCTCAGAATATTCCCTTTTCTCCAAGGTATAGCAATCTCAGAGTCAGTATATATAAGTTTAGAGTGTGGGGTACTTGCCACCACATGATAGTATGCAGGTGTGTGATTGTCACCCCTGCAAAAAAGAAGCTTAAAGGAGAAAAACGATTTTCGAGATTCACTCTTCTCCTGTGTTTTCTATTTTTTTTTTAACTTTTCGACACTCAGTATTTTGATTGCTGATATTGCAATAGGAAGCCTTATTTTTTACAGTACCCCTCTTCTTTCTTTCTCATTTATATGTATGCACTTTTTTTCACTGTTTACTTTGACTTACCAGATAAGATACAAATACTATGTCTTCTACGCTCCCAGTTTTTAGGTTATTGACTTTTGCAGGACTCACAGACAGCTCTGTACTACTTACGTTTCAATGATATCGTTAAAATGTTTTCTATACCTCTTCTAATGTATTACCCATGTTTCTGCTTCATTTGCATGATTTTTATCATTGTATTGTACTGTTTTCTTTAGAGTTTTTCTCCCTGGGCCTTCACACTGAAAATTAACTGTTTGTCTTTCATGGCAAACAAACTCAAGTTACTAAAATAAAATGCAAACAAACAAAACAAACAAACCTTGGTTGTCATCGAACAACCTTCTGACAGCAAATCAGCAGTATCTCTATATCCACCTATACTGACATACTGAAGAAAAGGCTACCTAATCCTCCTGGAGAGTACAGTAGGGGACCAGGACCTCAAGAACATAAACATACCTTATCAATTATACATACACCTGCATCCACTATTTCCTCTGCAGATCTGCTCATCCAAGCTGTATGTCTAAGTCCTTAAGGGATCGGGTCATGTTTTAATTTATCAAAGTATCCAAATTATTTTTCATTCCATTCTCAGACACGATGATAATCTATTTAACAGTCTGAGCAAGGATGGAGTGACATTTAGCTGCCTGTTGGGTGCTAAGATTCATCATATCATTAGAGCCATTAGATCCCTGACCAAAGTATGCATATGACCTTGTCATTCCTCCATATGGGAGTGAATAACTTTAGATGTTCTACCCAAGGGGAGCTAGAGACATGGGTGAGCTCTTACTGTATTTTAAAAAAAATTGGGAAAAGATAATCATAAATATCATCTTATCTTCATCAAAGCATGAAGCCACAATTCAAAAAGACATGTCTGACTTTGCCATTTTGTTCAGTAATTGAGGTCACTCTAGGGTGACCCAGTAGTTGTCAGCTGGGAAATGATGGATGATTGTCTTGCTTGCTTTCTCAGGAATGGCTTGCACTTCTCTCCTCAGGCTTCATCATATTGTATAGGACATTTTCTGCATTGCTAGTAACTTTTTTTTAGACAGAGTCAGTCCTGGATACAGTTCCTTTTTCAGCAGAGGCCCAGGGAGAAAAGCTCCACATTTACAACAGGACAATTGTACAAAATTTCAAAACATTACAACAGAAAAGTAACACATAGATACAGTGTAATATATACAGAGTTCTTAGTACATCAATTTATAAATATAGACTAATGTTTATACACATTTCTAATAATAGAAGATACTGAAATGTCTGTCTACCAACATGTTTCTGTATGTTCATAACTATAGAGAGATACTGCAGCTAAATAATACTTATTACTTGGGAGGGATAATAAGAAAGAGAACATAGACCAGTTACTTATTGAGAAAAACTGCGGGATATTTTGGGGGCACAGACTGAGTCAGACTAATTATTCTGAAGGAAAGGATGGTGTGGAGACGATAAGAAGAACAGGGAAGAGGGGATGGGGGAGTTAGATAGCTGAGGGGGGGGGGTTGCAAGAAGGCACTCATAACTTATCCAGGGTTGGTGCAGAAGCATAGCTTTGTATTCAATAAATGGCATTTGATTCTTTTTCTAAACTGCAGAGCATTTGTAGTTGTCCGTAAATCTGTCAGCAGTGAGTTTCAGATTTTGTCTATGCATGTGGAATAGAGGGAATCTCCAGTGGCATTACTGGATTTTTTAACTTTTTAAGAAGGATTTATTATTTGAGCATAAAGACTGGGTACTAGTGTAGGGGAGTAGAAGGTTTTGTAGAGCAGGATGTTTTTCAGGTTGATTTAGAAGTATATGGGCTGAAGTAAGTTGTTTGGAAGTTAAGAGTTGGGGTCGTTCTAGCCAGTTAAGTTGTTTGGCTGCAAGGCAATGCTGTGTTCTAAAGTTGGAGTCTGTTGCAAACTTTGCAGTCATATTATAGCAGGTATCTAATTTTGCTAGGTCTGATTTTTTTTAGGTTTGTCAGAATGGGTGAAGCATATGGGAGTGTGGAGATCAGGCGTGTTCTTGCACTAACAGCCTTTGTGCTATTGGTTAGGTATTGTCTATTTCTGTAAAGAGTACCAAGTTTTTTATTTACTTTCTTGATTGTCTATGCTATGTGTAGGTCATATTTCGGGGTCTATAGTGAATGTTCGAACATTCAAAATTTCGAGTGTCATATGGTCAACACCATATGATTGGATTTTTGAATGTTCGACCATTGTAATAGAGATCTCTGTACAGCACAGAATGGGAAGATTTCCCTTTTCTGCACTGTAGTGTGATCTCGGAGTTGGTATATTTAAAGAGCAGGGGGGTGTGGGGGGCTCAGCCCCCCATGTGGGGGGTGTAGGAGGGATTGTCCCTCTGCTTAAAATGTTCAGGTTGGTGTTTTGTGTAGTTTATTTTTTTTTATTAGATATTCAAACTTTTGAAAGTTCGATCATATGGTGTCGACCATATGACAGTCGAACTTTCAAAAGTTTATCTAATATAGACCCTCAAATTTCATAGTGTTGTTAATAACAACACCTAGAAGTTTAGTCTGAAAAACAGGAGAGATGGTATTGTTTGTAGATGTGATCTTAAACAGAGAGAGGGGATATATAGCTCTAGTGGGTTGGAATATTATGAGTTTGGTTTTGTTGGAGTTTACAATAAGTTGAGCTTCAGAAAGCCATGTTTCAAATGCTGAGAAGGAGGTGTTGTAGCTGTTCCATTCTTTTAAGTAAGTAAAATGGCACTCGCTCACTCCAGGTAAAATGGCAGTTCATTTCCATGCTGCAACTGGCACTGATCTCCAGAAGAAGTGAAAAGTAAATGGCTGGCAAATTGCTGCAGTTATTCTAGCAGATATCTAAGTAAATGGCACAAAGCGGTTTGAAAGTTTGACTTCCAAACACTCAAAAAAACACTGTGCTTTGAAGCTGCAGGAAATTGCCATCTAATTGGCTTAAATACAGAGCTGTAGAGCCAATGAGATTGGCAGCCATGATGGTGCAGCGGTTAGTGTTGCCGCCTCACAGCAAGAGGTTCTCCAGTTCAATCCTCGGTTGGGGTGCCTTCTGTGCAGAGTCTACATATCCTCCCTGTGGTCGTGTGGCTTTCCTCCGGGTGCTTCGGTTTCCTCCCACATCCCAAAGACATGCAGTAGGTGAATTGGACACACTAAATTGGCCCTAGGTGTGAGTGTGTGCGTGTGTGTGCCTTCTGTGGAAGGTTGGGCGCCGGGCTGGCAACTCGACACCGTAAAACTCCATTGCCAATCATGAGTGGACAGGTGATCCACTGTGGTGACCCCTAACCAGGAAAAAGCTGAAAGAAGAAGAAGAAGAGCCAATGAGACTGAGGTTTCCAGGAGCTAGACCAGTTGAGTGGTGCAGAGCAGCTTCTATAAATCACAGATGTGAGAGTGAGACAGTTTTTTTTCTTTCTTTTGGGGCTGAGGTTGAGACAGTTTTTTTTAAAACATTTATGGGGCCCCTTGCCAGCACCGAACCCTAGGCAGGTACCTAGGTCACCTTTTTTCTGGATCTGGCCCTGTATATGATGTCTGTAATTTTGTGCAGAGTTAAGACTGTGAGCTGTAGTTCCTGTAGTACAGGGTTTGATTCACTTGACCCTCATTTGCCTGCTCTGTGACCTTAAGAAAGTCACTTAACCAGACATTGGTTAAAGCAGTTGGGAATTTGAGCTAAGCGTTTCAATGATTCCTTGCACTGCAAACATAGTAACTACCTATGTGCACAGTTCCTGAGGTATCGAAGACTACAAAAAGGTATGCAACATTCCATATATTGTCATTTTGCTCCATGCAAGTATTAGTGGAATTGACAATAGATGAATAAGTAT
The DNA here is from genome assembly GCF_019279795.1 of Protopterus annectens. Taxonomy (NCBI): domain Eukaryota; kingdom Metazoa; phylum Chordata; order Ceratodontiformes; family Protopteridae; genus Protopterus; species Protopterus annectens. The sequence continues at coordinate 1,382,801,549 of NC_056746.1, read as the reverse complement.
TCTGCCATGTATGGATATTTTATTTTATTTTTATTTGTTTATCGGTGTTGTGCTCTGTTCAATACTGACCAGTTTCAGGCTCAGCCTGTGTGAGATACAGATAGCAAAAAAAAGAAACAAAAAGGAGGTTAGTAACATGCACACATCCTGAGCTATACTGTTTTGTTTTTTCCCTCATTTATGAATATTATCCATATTTGCATGTTAATTACAATAACCCTCAGGATCAGTTAGTAAAACTCAACTGGATGGTGTCTTGGTGTGGTAATATATACAATGAGACAATCACCATGGGATATACAGGTCATGAGCAATTAAAATGTTTATATATGGAGATGAAATATTTTCTACATTTGAATTAATAATGCAAACACTGAGTGTGATAGTGTCACATTAGGAGGGCATATACAAATGGTAGATGTTAAGACAAAAATTTTGTTAATGATATCATGTAAAATAAACACAAATAGACGTACAGCAGTTCAGGTACAACTTACTGATATTACCGGTATTCTAACACTGAAACGGGCATTTCATGAATGGTAGCAGTACATCTTGGATGGCCATGAAGGCACCCATGCACACACAGGATGGCAATAAAAAATCACACAAAAGGGAGGAGGACAATGTGCACACATCCTGAGTTACACAACGTTGTTGTTATTTTTCTACTGCTATGAATTTTAGCAATAGTTGTCAGTCAAGAATATTAATTGAAGAAAGCTATCAATGGGACATAATATATGTCCACAGTAAACCACTGTGGGATACATAGGTCTAGGGTAACTGAAACAAAATAAAGCATATTATGAAAATTATTAAAAATTTTCCATATTTTCATTAAACATAGAATGTGATAGTGTCATGTTTGGGGGCCCATGTAAGCAGTAGATGTTAGATTAAAAATTTACAATCAAATATGTTGCATAAGATAACCACACCCTAAGATAAAGCTGTTTGCTTTAAGTTGTCAATATTAACAGTGCTAATACTGAAACTAATTTTTCAGTAACAGTAGGAACTGCATTAGTGGGTAAGATGGCACCTTTAAGCTGACATAATTTCTTAGGCACGCACAGTGAGACCATCACCATGGAATGTACAAGATTGAGTTATTGAAGACAGTTTGCAAAAATAAAACTGGGACACACTCAACTCCATTGTAGGAAATGTCCAAAAATTCCTAGGCTTAATAAAAAAACTTGGATGAGCAGTTGGTTAACACATTTACTAGGGGACGCAACACTCAACATAATTCTTACAAATATGGCTGCCTCTTGCACTAGTCCACTGACATCTCCTTCCTCAGTGACGTTTGGCCATAAATTTGTAACTGCCTCCTTTAAACTCTGAAACACTCCCTTCAGGAATTCACATTGAACCTCAACCTACTCTCTGAAGAAATATCAGAATTCAGTATGACTGTACCCCCCCCCCCAAGCTTAATACAGCCCCAACCTGTCTCTATCAAAACAAAGTGTCATGGGAAATTCAAAAACAAACTACCCTGGTGGTCCACTGCAATAAATAAAGAGTACCAAAAAGAAATTTCTTAAATTATTTAGTAGAGCTAATGTAAAAGCATTACAAAAAAAAAAATAATACTATTAGGTCCACTAAAGGAGGCTGAGCTTAGGTGGGCCTCTGAAACCAAAGATCATTTATAAATACTTTTTTAGTTATGTCAGAAAGCTAAAAAAACAATACTTGATGAACTCTTCACCCAAAAAACTTCTGTTCAAATCTCCCAGATATCTCAGTTACTTACCGTAAAAGTGATTTACTGAAAATGCTAACCAAGACAAAAAATACTTCCTCTGTGGGACCTGACAATATACCTAATTGCTTTATTAATAATATTAAATGTGACCTTGAAGAAACACACCTCATACTGTTTATCCTACGTTTAGCTACTGGTTTTGCCACTGATGAGTGGAGTAGTGCAGTGGTGATGCCCCTCCAAAAAGGTGGCCTTACAACTGACCAGGTAATTATGGACCTATCAGCTTTACAAGCCTCATCTGCACAGCCATGAAACATATTATAACTGACTTTGTAAACTGTAATATCAAGAATTTTGTTAAACTTAATGTCCAGTAGTTTGGCTTTATGAGGGGTAGATATTGTCTATTTAATCTGGTAAACTTCTTCAAAAGAGTTACTGATAATGTAGAATGTGACCATGCAGTCCATGTAGCATATGTTGACCTGGCTAAGGCCTTTGACACCATTCCCCATGCTGGCATCATACAAAAGTTAAATGCTTTATAAATTGATGAACACTTGGAAGATGGATAGTGAAGTGGATCTGGCAAAACCCACAAAGTATGAGCTGCAGGTGCCTCATCAGAATGTCTGAAAATAACCAGCAGTGTCCCTCAGGGCTCAGTGCTGAGACCTCTCTGTTTTGGTATTTACTTCTCAGATCTCCAAGCAAAGATCCAAGACTTCAGCCTAACAAAGTTTGCAGATGACTGCAAACTAGGGATTATTGTTAAGTCACCTATGACACCCAAACCATCCAGACTGAAGTTTCATAGTAAATTCCTGGTATACTAAAAGGAACTCAAATTAAATGCTAAAATGTATAGTATCATCACGTTTGGTAGAGAAATGCTCCCCCCACCATAGTGTTGAGACTACACATAGTTGCAAAATGAAAATGTATTCAGGAACCTACATACCTGGGCTGAGGTCTGCCTCTCTTTTGACTGTCATATGACAATAGTTGTCAGAAAATCCTTTTCTTTAGTCAAGCTAATTGACAAAATAATATTATCAAGATCTAAAGTTGCAATTACTGCCTTCAGGCCAATTTTCAAGAAAATGGCCTATTTAGGATGTATGTAATGGCTGATCTGTGTTTTGTGGTATTAATCTGCTGCTCATGTAGGCAGTGGCATTTACCCTAGTCTGACACATGCGCGCACACACACACACACACACACACACACACACACACACACACACACACACACACACACACACACACACATACACAAACATGAACACACACACACACACACACACACACACACACACACACACACACACACACACACACACACAAACCATAATCCCTGTACCTGTCCCTACCTTATCTACCCTCTTGAGTTTTACCCCATGCCTGTAATACTTTAGACCCATTATGGCAAATATAATGTAAGTAATATAATATAATAAACCATATTATAAATATAATATAATTATAATATAAGGTCAAAGTAGTCTAGTGTGTCCCTTCATTTCCAATCACTGTTATGATGTTAGTGCCAGTACATCACTTTAGGTTGTCATTTCTGGTATGTAGAGTGTTCCTCTACCCACCGATCATCCTTATGATGTCTGTGCTATCACGGCACATCACTTTCTCTCTTATGTGCAGTGGTTTTCCCCTAACCCCAATCCCCATAGTAATGTTGGTGTCATTATAGCATTATAAAGATTACTGCCTGGTGTATAGTGCTTTTCTCCACCCCTATCCCCATTATGATGTCTGTGCCTTAGGGCACTTTATGGAGTGTTCCCTAATGGTGTAGTGAACCCCCGTTTTTTAATACCCATAGTGAAACTGGTGCCATTATTACACTTAAAGTACAGCATGGTGTCCAGTGCATCCCCTATGTCCTGATTCCCTTTTTGTTGTCTGTGATGCTATGGCACTTTAAGGTAAGCCCTTGTATCTGATTGGTTCCTCCTCACCCCGATCCCTGTACTACCATTGGTGCCATCTAAAGTAAGCCCTGGTATCTGATTGGTTCCCCCCCACCCCTGATCCCTGTACTACTATTGTCACCATCTAAAGTAAGCCATGGTGTTTAGTGCATCCCTCACCCCCAATCCTCATTATGCGCTCTGTGACATTATGACACTTTAAAGGTGTGGCCTGGTGTCTAGTGGTTCCCCTCCCCCCACCACATTTGAGTTTGGCTGTTGAACAAGACCCAAAATACAGCAAGGGGATGGGGATGGCTGTGCTGAACTTCACCACCAAGCAATTTCTTGAATCACTCAGCTGTGTAGATGCCTTCCTGGAGGTGGTTCTGGGGAGAGAACACATTGCTAATTATCATATGCCTTTCCTCCTGGAATGTCTCATTAGCAGTCAGCACAGCCACGAGACCAACCCTTCATGGTGTTGCAAGTCTTCATGTTAGAGGACTGTGGAGTACCATGTAAGGATGGTTGCTGAATCAGAGAAAGGTATTGTGACATTTGCACAGACATACACTTCACAGTACCTTTATGAATTCAGTCCCTTCTAAATGATATGTGGTGTGGCCTTTTAGAGGACTTGAATGAAAACCTCTCAAGAAGGAAGTGGTTTCCTGGCTTAAAATACTTTAGAAAGCAAGGGGATTATTTATTTATTTTACATTTGTTGACCGGGATAGTCCAACTTGATACATGTCCATTTTCAGCAGAGGCCCGGGGAGAAAAGCTCCAGTCATAAATACAAGACTATTTCAGATTTACAATAAGTCAACATTTTACAGATTCCATACAGTTTTACATTCAATAAAGGGTAAAACACATCACTCAGTCAACACATACATGTCAGTATTTTACAGATTCCGTACAGAATTACATTCAAAAGGTAAAACACATCACTCATTCTGGTATATTAATACCATACTAGTAAGATATTGTAACAAAATGTCCTCATTGGGCACAGTTGAGGGGGAAAGAGTTAGTCGGGAGTAGAGCAGGGACATAGCCATCATGTTTTGAAGTATTGTATAAGACTTTTCTTAAATTGAGCTAGAGAGAAATTAGAGGTTAGGTTGGGGGGGGGGAGTGAGTTCCGTATGTTACCAACAGAGTTAGCAATCAGCCTCCAGCTGCTAAGGCCTGAGTGAGTTAAATGACAAAGTTACACAACTAACCTCAAACATGCAAGAGGTTCCTTAACTTGTAATAATGCCAGCTTTCGTGACTAGGTCATGGTATCCTGCCTTCTTGGACTAGAGATTCCAATGTTCTTGACCTCATTCTTATAAATAGAGCCTTCAAGAGCTCCACACCTGAAGTCTCCCTTTTCATGATAAAAGCAGGTCATCAGGCTGTGACATTATCCTTAAGCATGCAGTCCATGATCCCACCTAACACTACTGTATTCAGTGATTTCTCTAACACTGACCATTAAGCAATCTTGGATGACCTGATGAAATTTAAAAACTCTCCCACCCGGTGACCACAACAAAAGCAACTGCCCGTACTACTTTTTCTGTACCATCACCTTAATTCCTTCATTGAAGCATCCATCCTTATCTGTCATAAATATGATGCACATTTAAGAATAATCCCATATGGTGGAATCCCAAAACAAAAAACTCTATAATAAAATAGAAAAAAGGTCTAACATTAGGGAACAAATTCAAACCCCCCCCCAATTATAAAAATTACGTTATACTTGTCGTTAGACATAAGATCAAAAGCTGCAAAACTAAATATGAACTGCATATCATTACCTCTTCCAGAAATAATCCTAAGGCTTTCTTTTACTGTGTTAGGAATTTCAGAAACAATACCTGATACCTCACAGAACTGTGATATGGCTTATCCAACTCATACAACTATGAAAAACTATGAATGCCACCAATGACTGCCCTGAGGACCTAAACCTGTGTTGCAATTTAAACAGAGCTTGTTAGTAAAATGGATACCTGCCCAAAGTAACCATGTGAATTGCCAAGAAGTGAAATACAGTGTCACAGAATGTGGAGACTGAATAAACAAAAATTTGGACTTATGTATACATATGTATACTAAATCTGAGATTGTAATTTGCCAGAAATTTCACTTTTCTCCAAGGTATAGTGATCTCAAAGTTGGTACATATAAGTTTGGGGGTGCAGGGAATAGCCTGCCCCATCAAAAACCTGTGTACAAAAGAAAATCAATGTTCAATACTTGCTCTTTTTCTGTATTTTCTGTCTTGTCTCGGGTATTTTTAGGTCAGCATTGTGAGACCTGTCACTTCAATAAGGAGCTGATTGCCAATCTACAATGCCTAATATACATTTGGAGAAATTTAGTTCCAGTTTCTTCAGGCTGTCTCTTTGGATTTCCTTATCTACTGCACAGTCCCTGTCTCCCACATAATTACTTCTGAACAGCTCCTAAACACTCAGTCTCTTCCAGTATCAAAAAATACTAGCTCTATGGATCCTGGCAGCATTCCAGGTTGTTCCATAATGCTAAACATAACCTCCCGGATTCCCTTTTAAAAACATGCATTCTCATTCTCTCCACTGTGTACACATCTGAAGGATGAAGAACAACCATTGATGCATCTACCCATGGGTGACCCAACCACTTGACCCTGGGAACTATTATTTGTGAGGTCAGGGAACATATTATAATGAAACTTATGAATAATGAGGCTGGTGGTCTTTAGTCCCTTGAACCAGATCAGTTTGGCTTTAAGATGGGTAGGTCCTGCACTACCACTGATTTTTTACTGTCCACTGAGTCTGGTAGCCTTCTTTGAAGGGGTGACTGAAGTAGTGGATGTTGGGCCAATCAGTACAACAGTGCATACCTGGATCTGGTTGCAGTCTAATGAATGATGTTGTATTTGCATTTTACCTTAAATGAAGACAAGACACTTCTTCCTCTCTTTCAGTGGTATTTGTTACACACGTGTGGGAGCCTACTGGAAAGTTCCAGGGAGACTCCCCGAACAAAGGAATGCATAAGCTTATATGCTGGTGATATTGCTGACAGTACAACAATATAAACTAGACCAATTAAAATAGTACAAGAGACAATTAACCAATCAGTGGTTTACCCATAGGCTTGAAGCAGTTCACATTACTACATCTCTAGGCAGAGAAAGAAAATCGGATACACTTCCATATAAGGCACATTTCCTGCTATCAGACAGGCTCTTGCTTTTCAGTACTTTTCCACTATTCACAGTTTACTTAATAGTTCATAGTACAGAGTTCAAATCAATAAATACAGGTTTTCACATACTCAATCTCCTTGAACACATGCTTTGACCATTCATATTCTACAATCCCCCATTTGATG
>NC_056746.1:1382472011-1382492011 GCF_019279795.1 Protopterus annectens | reverse complement strand
TATGTAATTCATGTGGAGCTGCTGTACATGTATCAGTAGCATATCTAAATACAAGTGCAAATTCTTTTTTTACGAGACCCATTGCTTTTACTGCTATTGGAACTGTCTGCGTATCCATCTTCCACATTGCCCTCATTTTTGCCTGCAGATCTTGGTGTTTTCTGACTTTGTGTCTGTCCATCTTCCACATTGCCCTCATTTTTGCCTGCAGATCTTGGTGTTTTCTGACTTTGTGTCTGTCCATCTTCCACATTGCCCTCATTTTTGCCTGCAGATCTTGGTGTTTTCTGACTTTGTGTCTGTAGTTAAAACATTGTAACCACTGGGTGCAGCATTTCAATGATCAATGCTACTTTTGTCTTCTTTTCATGGACTACTATATCTGGTTTTCTCACATCTATTTTTTGAGCTGTTAATAATGGATGATCTCATGTCATATAAATAACATCATTCTCTATAATGCTTTGTGGCTCGTGTTTCCAGTGTTTTTCAGCTGCTTAATTATTATAATGTTTGCGCACTTCCCAGTGCAACAGTCTTGCCATATTATTATGCCTTTCAGTATACAAGCCTTCTGCCATTATTATATCACAACCAGCAATGAGGTGTGTGACTGTTTCCAATTCTGTTTCACATAATCTTTATTTGTCTGTTTCTCCCACACGTTCAATAGACTTTGTCAACCAACGTGTACGTAGTCCACTATCTTGGGCCACCAATATTAACCTTTTGTCTTTTGGTTTAAATTAATTTCTCCTTAACCATTCATGCATTAGACCCTGATCAACATGAGATTGTTCTGGGAGTTTCTGTACTTGCAACTATATTTATACCTTTTCCACATTTCTTGCCTTCCCATTTGACCCTTCACCTTATATTCTTTCTTTTGTTTTTTGGCACATTCAGCTGTTGTCAGATTTTTATCTACTTCTGGTTTGATTTCCTTTCCTGCCTGACACTGATATGCTTCTGCTAAACTAAGCAGGGAAGTCATCTTAGACTTGTTCTCCTCATGTTTTAAAACTTTCACTATGTCTGGATGTGGTGAAGTCAGAAGATATGTATACAGTCCTACAATTGCCGATCTAAACATGTAATCAATTTTGAAGAGGCCTATACTTCCTCCAGAATGAGAAATGTATAATCTTGGTATACACTGATTTTTATATATCATTTAATAAGAGTGAAATATTTTTCTTGTTTTATTGTCAAACTGATTGAATACCTTTTGGGGCCAATGAATCACCCCAAAAATGTAAGTTAGAACAGGAAGAGCAAATTGGTTTACAGCTTGGACTTTGTTCCTAGATATCAGGCTGTAGTCAGTATTAATTTTAACTTTCTAAAATATTCTTCACTACATTTTCTTCACATTTGTTCATGTTTTACTGTCGATCCTTAATCAATTCCTAAATATTTATAACTCCATCCTGCTCAAGTTCCTTTATATCACATTCCTGTCCCAGACTGATATTTTCTTGATGCTGCAGCTCTCCTGCTTTAAATGTTGCTTTTGCACATTTATCAAGACCAAATGACATTCTTATTTATCTGAGAAAGTTTTAACCACTTGCAGTTGTGCCTTCAGCCCCATATCAGATCAACTATACAGTTTTAAATCATCTACAAAAAGAAGATGAGAAGTCTTTACACTTAGTTGCTTGCTGGGAGTCAAATTGCAACCATGACCTAATGAGTTAAGAAGACAACTTAATGGGTTAAAGGCAAGACAAAAGAGCAGTGGTGACAAAGTCATTCTGGAATATCCCCCTTTCAGTTTTTATCCTTGAGATATTAATTTGTCCTTTATCATCCAATGTTTTAACTACAGACACAAAGTCAGAAAACACCAAGATCTGCAGGCAAAAATGAGGGCAATGTGGAAGACGGACAGACACAAAGTCAGAAAACACCAAGATCTGCAGGCAAAAAAGTGGTTTGCTACTGTTTCATGGTCACTGTTGTAACCAGCACAAACAACGTTCCAAGTAACTACCGAACAGAATAAAACATAGAACGTTGACAGTCCCAGTGTCTTGAGACGAAACTCACCAAAAAAGCGGCAATTCAGCAGCTGAAAAGTGAATATGAAAGCCAGTGGAATAAATAAAACAAATGCTTTCAAAAGCCAGTGAAATCCACAGCCAAACTCTCAGCAGTTGACTAAACTTTTTTAAAAACCAGTTGAACAAATGGAACAAATGCCTTCAAAAACCAGTGAAATCCACAGCCAACACAGAATAACACACAGAATAATCCAAAAAGGTTAAGTGCTTTCACTTGCTAAATGGCAAGCTTCATCAGAACAAGTTAAAACAAACCTCTCAGCTTTTAAATGAACTTTTTGGCGCTAAAATTCAAAATACACAATGCTTCATATTAAAGGTATATAACACCTAAAAATTACACATCGTGCAAAGCCTATTATTATATAAATCTATACTAATCACAATGTAAACAAAAATACAATGTATAATGTAAATCTAAACCTTAAAAAATATTCTTGTATTAAATAATTATATATATAATTCCTGGGTAATACAGAACAATTTGTTACATAACCATCCTACATAAATTCCACATATGATGAAAGATTCATGGGAATTTTTGAAGAAATATCCTACATATCTGAGAAGAAACAATTTGTTATTTGTAACTATAGATGCTGTAGACCTTTTCTCTTGTATCCCTAAAATTGATGGATTAGAGGCATTTGCTAACAGCATACACAAATATGCAGATTTTGAATGGGACAAAGCATGTTTATTAATGGACATGATGTCAATTGTCCTTGAACATAATTACATTCAATTCGAGGGTGAACTCTTTAGACAAACCAGGGGCATTGCTATGGGAGCAGAGTGTGCCCCCATCTTTGCTAATCTGGTTATGTTAGACTGGGAAGAGACTAAGGTGTTTAAGAGCCAGTTTATGCAATATATTAAATATTATTCACGCTATTTAGATGTTATATATATATTATGGGAAGGGAGTTCTGACATGTTGGACCAGTTTATAATATATCTCAATCAGAGTAGTAACTATCTCATATTCACTTCGCATAGTAATGACTCTGGTGTACCCTACTTAGACACATGTGTTTCTAAAATGGGATCTGGGTTCAAGTCAAGAATTTATAGAAAAAATAAGTTTTCCAACAGTTAATTAGAATTTTCCAGTTATCATCCCAGGAACAAGTTTATCACCATTTATAAAGGACAGATCATACGTGCCATTTGAATGACTTCTGTATACAAAGATATGATAGAGGAAGTGGCACATATTACGACTATGTTCCAGGAAAGAGGATATGATGACAAGATGATGGCTAGGGTTAGTCAGCAGACCATTCAAGGATGGACATTTAAATATAAACCATTGTTGGGTTTATATTATGCATCAGGACTGACTGATGTTCCATCAGTAGATTCCCTAGAAGACAGTCCATCATATGGGAAATATTGTGTGTTGGAATATGGACCATATACAGATAAAGTTAAGAACATCTTGACCTCTAATTGGAATATCATTGCTATTGATGAGGAATTAGTCAGTATTTTAGGGACTGGACCCAGATTTGTGTATAAGATGGGGTACAACATAAAGAAATATTTAGAGAAAAGGAATTTAAAACCAATATCTTATGAGTCTTATACTAAAAAATGTGGTAGTTGTAAACAATGCAGTCATATTCTTCAGGAAAACAGTATAATGTTGGAAAATATAAATAGTACAAAAATAATATTTAAACAAGGTAATTGTTGCACTAAGATGATTGTATATATGGCTAAATGCATGGCATGCTCAGGATTTTATATAGGAAAAACAGAGAGGAAATTTAATAAACGGATATATTCTCATTTATATAGTATTAGGACAAAAGATGAAAAGAACGCTCTTTTTAGACATATTAAAAAATGTGGAGATAGGCACTATTTCAAGTTTGCTATTATTGATAGTGTTCAACTTGACATGGGGGGGGGACTTCAAGGGCCTGTTATCATATAAAGAGTATTGGTGGTAGGTTTTATTGGATGCTTCAACCCTACCAGGACTCAATGACGTTATTTCTATTAAACCTTTGCTAGCCATGGGTTGAATTTGGGTTAAGTGGCATATGCAATAGTTAATTTGTGACCATAAGACACTAATAGGCATACTAAATTTAAAATGTATTTATATTTATATAATTCACATCATATTGATGGCATAATTTTGTTATAATATTTTTATAGATAGATTTAGGACAATATATATTTTGGATATTGTATATTGTATTGTTGTTCAGACTTTTACAGTTTTTATAGGACAGTTTGGATGGTTATGTAACAAATAGTTCTGTATTACCCAGGCATTATATATATAATTATTTAATACAAGAATATTTTTTAAGGTTTAGATTTACATTATACATTGTATTTTTGTTTACATTGTGATTAGTATAGATTTATATAATAATAGGCTTTGCATGATGTGTAATTTTTAGGTGTTATATACCTTTAATATGAAGCATTGTGTATTTTGAATTTTGGTGCCAAAAAGTTCATTTAAATGTTGAGAGGTTTGTTTTAACTTGTTCTGATGAAACTTGCCATTTAGCAAGTGAAAGCACTTAACATTTTTGGATTATTCTGTGTGTTATTCTGTGTTTTGTTCAATAAAATTACAGTTTGGCTGTGGATTTCGCTGGTTTTTGAAGGCATTTGTTCCATTTGTTCCACTGGTTTTTAAAAAAGTTTATTCAACTGCTGAGAGTTTGGTTGTGGATTTCGCTGGCTTTTGAAAGCATTTGTTTTATTTGTTCCACTGGCTTTCGTATTCACTTTTCAGCTGCTGAATTGCCGCTTTTTTGGTGAGTTTCGTCTCAAGACACTGGGACTGTCAACGTTCTATGTTTCATTCTGTTCAATGGTCACTGTTGTGAAACTGATCAACATACAGTCTTGTACATTGTTAGCACTGCTTTATCCATGAATGTGAGATGCTGTCAAACGCTTTTTGTAATCTATCCATGCCATACTTACATTCTTCACCTTGTGTGAATTCTCCTTTGTGACTTTGACAACAAATGATTCTATTTTCCATATGACTTTCTTTTGTTTCCCTTCTGTTCTATTGACACAATTGAGTTTTCTTCTAAATGACTATAAACTCTATTGTCTTCAATTGCAGTTTATAGTTTGTATATCACTGGAAGGCAAGTTATTGGTCTCTAGTTTTTAGGATAGATTGCAGGTTCGATCTTAATGAGGAGTATCATTTTTCCTGTTGTTAACCAGGTCGGTGTCTGTTTGGGATTTGCATACAAATAGTTCTTATTCATGGCTAAATCTTCACATAAAGATGTTAATACTTTTATCCAGAAATTAGGTACTGCGTCTGGGCCTGGGTTTTTCCATTTAAGAACCTCTCTTAATTTTTGTTTCAGTCTCTCTGGCTGTTATTTCATCCCATTTCAGATCCTGTACATTTAAAATTCTTATTCTTTCTTTTACCTCTTTTATCCATTCAGCATCTTTGTTATGTTCCACAGGATTTTCATAGATATTTCTCCAAAATGTGTCTATTTCTTCTGTTTTTGGTGGTGTTTCTATTCTACTTGTTTTGTTTCCCAATTTTCTATAAAACATTTTTTGGGTCATCAAAGAATTGCTTATTTTGCACTTTTCCTTTATATCCATCTGCATATCTTCTAATTTTTTCTGCCTGTGCTGATATGTTTAGTTTATTATTTGCAATAGTGTACCATAGACCTTGGTCTGTTCTGATAAATGTGTATTGCTTTTATCATATCTTTCTAAGTATTTTGTTGAACTGTTCCCTCTTATATATTCTTGTAACAGTGACACTTCTTGTCTTAATTGCTTTATAATTTTCTCTATTCAATACTTCCATGATGACATTTAATTTCTCCCCTTCCTTTCCTTATTGCCCTGTGGGCTTGTGATAAGACTTTATCTGTTATTAATTCAGCTGCACAGTAATATATCCTATTTACTTCTGTTGTATCCCATGAATTTCTGTTAAGAGTTTTGATTACTATGGTCATCTGTTTTATCTAATTTATAATATTTTCGGTCTTCATAACTTTTGGTAATCTTTTTCTTTTATCAGTCTTAATATGTCTATCTGTTTCTATTAAATCAAGCAACTCTTTTCTTAGATCATTTTCTTCTAAACTGAGGGCACATTCTTTGTTCTCTGTTTCCTGAGAGAATTCTACCGAAAGTTTCAGAACAACTTCCTGTGACATATTCTCTTCAGTTGCATCCTACGTCATCTGCTGCTCTTTCACAAGCTAACTCGTTAGTCCACTGTCTACATCAATTGCATCAGAATTGCCACTGTTTTCTGCTCCTTCCCTTAATGTGTAGCTCCAAATGGGCTTTTGTACTGATTTCCTGCTGAAGGCTCCACCCATTTCTCCTTAATCTGAGGACTCATTGTTCTAGCATGCTGTGACATTACCAGAGTTGGATTTTCTGCACTAATCCTTCACTTTTTCATGTAATCCATAACTTCAGTTTCTATTTATTTAACTTATCCATTACTAACCTTCTTTTCTACTTTCTCCCTTTGTTTTCTTATTTTTGTATTGTGAAATGTTCCATATCTGAATGCCTTTGCCTGTATTTCTCTTCAAGTATCTTTGGTACTGTTTTTTTTGTATTGATTAGTTTTGCTTTCTCCTTTGCAAAAACATTGCACCATCAACATCTGTTTCTCCTTACTTGGGGGACTTATCATTCCATCATGCTGTGACATAACCTGTATGTTAGACTTTCTACACTAAATCCTTTACTTCACAGGTATTCCATAACTTCAGATAATATTTGTTTAACTTCTACCTTACTAATCTTCTGTTCTTCATTTTCCCTTTGTGATCTTATTCTTTGTATTGTGAAATTGTTCATCCCTGGCTGCCTTTGCTTGTATTTCTCTTCAAATATCTTTGGAGCTGCTTTTTGCACTGATTAGTTTGGCTTTCTTATTTGCATAAATAGTTACACCATATCAGATCTCCTGTTCTTTCCCATGCCTATATCGCTTTTTAATACCTTTTTTTTTTTGTATTTTCACATTTCCTCTGACACTTCTTTTTCCAAGCATCCCAATGTTTCTTTGCCTGTGTAAAGTTATTTCATGGATCTGATGTATTAATGAACACAAATTTGCATTTGAAGCGTTTGAGTTTTTCTTGTTCAAGCATTTTTCTTTCCTCTAATTTTTCTCTTAATCTTTCTGAATATCTTCTATCTGGAAATTCTGGGCTTCCTGCATCATAATAACAATACATAATTTCTTAATTATATTTAATAGTACACTCTCTCATCTTTATGGCTCTTTTTTGACCTTTCAATTTTTGTGGTTTTCGTGGACTACTACTTCCTTCTACAATGGTGGGGCCATCCTCCTCGGAGTCTGGCCTAATGCCATTGTAGGAATGTTTCCATGTCTTGAGGATTCTACACTGTCATTTTTGCAGGTGCTAGCACCAGATCACATACCAGGATTGGTACTTTTTCATCCTGGGACTTGTGCACTCAGCTATCTTTTTATTTCATTTATTTATTTATTTATTTATTTAACATTTATTTACTGGGAAAGTCTGACTGAGACAAACCCCATTTTCAAGGTGGCCAGGGGAGAAATGATCCAGAAGAAACCAGAGCACTGGGAGGAAAATCATGTGAATGCAGAGAGGACATGCAGACTCTGCACAGAAGGCATGGCACCCCAGCTGAGAATCAAACCAGAGAACCTCTTGCTATGAGGCAACAACGGTAACTGCTGCACCACTGCTCCATTTTTTTATTTGTTAACCTACGTCTGAACATGATACATGCCATATAAAATACAGTTTATATATCAGTGTTGCCTTGGTGAGGTTTTGTGAATACAGGGCCCACCAGATAAAGGTACTCACCAGACCTGATGATTAATTCAGTTGCAGCAATGTTCCTCTCTTTTATTATTTTTCCATTTGGATCCCTATTCATCTGTGTGGAGTTTTCTATATTTTCTCAGTGTCAGTATGGGTTTTCCCCAAGTATTCCAGATTTCTTCCACTTTCCAAAAAACTAATAGTTGGCTATACAAAAGTATTCATATATACATATATATCTATATCTATATCTATATTTATCTATCTATCTATCTATCTATATATATCTATATTTATATATATATATATATATATATATATATATATATATATATATATATATATCTATATCTATATATATATATATATATATATATATATATATATATATAAATATAAATATATATATCTATATATATATATATATATATATATATATATACAAATACACAAAAGCTGGAATTAAGTAGGAACGTGCTGCAAAAGAAATAATAGATCCAAAACCCAATGAGCAGCACAAGTAACATGGCCAGGGCAAAGTCGTTCCAAAACCAATGTTTTTAGTGAAAACTCACGTATATTCAACAGATAGTATCAGCTGATGAAGGGTCATTGAGGAGACCCGAAAGCACTTATCCTTCATTTTATTGTTTTGATTTTTTATTTTTTGTTTTCGGTGAATAAATATTTGGTGATTTTAAGCTATCTGCTTTGGAGTATACTTGGTATATAGTGGCAACATTGTTTAAGCTACGCTGATGGTGTTTAATGGATGACATGCCTTTTGCTTTGCTTGGACTGTACTCTAAATATTTCGGAGTATGCTTGGTAGCTGTGAAAGTTTGAACTCTTGCTGATACTATCTGGCACATGACACGCTGATTAGTTTATGCAGAAGCATTTCTCACAATGTATAAGTTGAATATACATGAGTTTTCACTAAAATCGGTTTTGGAACAACTTTGCCCTGGTCGTGTTACTTGTGCTGCTCATTGGGTTTTGTATACATATATATATATATATATATATATATATATATATATATAAGCATTGATTGTTCACTTGGTTTATGGTTGAAAAGTGTCTGAGAAGGATGAATTAACAGAAAAATAAATAAAGTAAATAAATGGTAATCTTCACATCTGATTGGTAGCCTGAATTATTCATTTCTTTAATTTTATTTAATGAACAGGGCTACTAATCACACAGGTCTTTTTTCAGAGGCATCCCCAGTGCAAACAAAATCAAATTATTTACTAAAGATCACGGAGTGGAAATCTAGGTGTTAGACTTGCTCTTGGCTCATTTCCCACTTCAGGATAGTGGTATCAAGGCGTACCTTAGTCCTCATTGTAGCATTGTACACTCCCTCTGAGTTATGCGCCCATTCTGAACTGGATAGCTGTATTCATTACTGAGCATATTTGCCTGTTACTATGACATTAGCTATAACCACATGAAACAGGCTTATTCGCTGGTTTATACTGGTAGCTGTCTGTGTATAATAGACTCCTAATATAGCATTGATCCTGACTGCATATTACTCCCAAAACTACAATGTACCCATTAATTCTGCTGTAATTATTTTTAACCCTCT
Organism: Protopterus annectens; assembly: GCF_019279795.1. Taxonomy (NCBI): domain Eukaryota; kingdom Metazoa; phylum Chordata; order Ceratodontiformes; family Protopteridae; genus Protopterus; species Protopterus annectens. The sequence continues at coordinate 1,382,482,529 of NC_056746.1, read as the reverse complement.
GGACTTATTAATATCAAGATTATATCTGTTTAATCCTATATATGTGCAGTGATTTTGCTGATATTGCCCAAGGTTGTGGTTTAAAAAGGACCATTATATCAATTGACCTACCACACCATTAAATTACAGCTAAATACCTCACTAAAAGAATCACAGGCCTAAAGCAGATGCCGTATGCTGACCATCTAAAAAAACTCCAGCTGTACTGTGTTACATATCGTCTACTCAGAGGCGATCTCTGCTTAACATACAAAGCCATGTCAAACCCAGAGCTGTTGAACATGATACACTTAAAGAAATCCCAATCCTTCAGAGCCACATGCTCCAGGGATCTAAACCTTGTCATCACAATGATCAAAACATGCTGGAGGGATAGGTTCCTGACCCAGAGACTCCCCAGACTCTGGAATAGACTGCCCATACATGTCAAGCAGAGCGCCTCTTTGGCCCTCTTCAAAAGGAACCTTGACGATTGGATGGGAGATAGGAAATTCACCCTGGGGATCACGTCAGTTGCCCTGCTAGACAAAGGTCCAGGGAAGTAAATATTGCGGGACGAAATAGCCAGGGAATTGTTATGGCTAGACTTGTATAGGCCCTAGGGCCGATACCCTAGTACCAACCTATGAACCTATGAATCTATAAATGGAATTATGTCATTGGTACTGGGCTCCAGAAACTTAAACATTCTGATTGCCACCTTGATTCAAACATTGTATCTGCATTCTTTTTCAATAATTCATTAATCTAAATCACCTACAGCCAGGGAATGCACCTCTGTCAGATTCATAAAAAGGATATGACATTTTCACTCCGATCTTTCATGCTTTTTCTTAATAATCTTAATTTTTGCATTTTACATTCCACAACCTTTATCACAATCCTCTGCCACATTTTGTAAACACTGTAAAGAACATTTTAGTTGTGTGTTACCTTATCCAAAGCCTGATAATATATACTGATAAGAAATACATTAGTTTCATGGGGTTTCAAAGTTCCCTCAAATTTTACACAGTTGTGCATTAGCAAACCATGCATGTACCCTGTTTTATCTTGCCCCTGTTTTTTCTTTACTTTGTAATTTTTACTTCTTGTGTTTCATGTTAAGTAGTTTAAGACAGCCTCACTTTCACATTTTGTACTCTATCTAGTTGTCACATCATTTTCATTTCAGTTCCATTCTTAGGTTACATTATTCAAAATACTGTCTGATCCATCCATCCATCCATCCATCCATCCATCCATCCATCCATCCATCCACAACTCCCCCCCCCCCCCCATTTTTATACAGGGAGTAGGGGTCTCACTTCAACAGTGGCAGTCATCTAGAGCCAATGTTTACACCACTCGGTGGGGCCCTGCTGCAGTAGTTCTTCCACACCACACACTTGCATGCACACTTACACCTATGGCCAATTTAGAGTGCCAACTCCACCTACTGCATGTCTTTGGAAAGTGAGAGGAAACTGGATCACCCAGAGGAAACTGATCCTTCTTATTAATCTTCCCTGGTAATCTACAAATAATCCAGTGATCCAATCCTGTGTGCCAATTCTATGCAGCCCAAAAGATCCAGTTCTTTACTGTCTTACTTCTTCTGCACCCCCATTTGTTACGTCGATCTCTTTTATATTTATACTCTCTTTGCTGTCAATTGCTGATTTAATACATCCCTTTCCTTCATCTCTTTTCCAGTTCCTATTTCTATCCAGCTTCTGCAGTAATAACTCCTTCCATTTCCATACTTTGCCATCTCTTCTGCCTCTTCTAATCCCTCACATTCTATAATCTTCTGACCCCCCATCCCATAATCTCACATGATCTTGCAATCTTGTAGATCTCCCATGATATTGCAGTCTTGTAGACCATTCCAGTATCACCTTTAACAAACCCTTTCTTTGTAAATTTGCTCCTCCCTTTATTCTCCTTCCATTTCTTTGCAGCATGGTTCTTAACCCCCCCTTATATCATCAACATCATTTGCCTTCTCCCTAGGTTTTGATCTATCACCTTTGCATCTCAAGTAAGCATTTCTCTCTTTTCATCCTGGACATGCTTTCCCATTCCTTAATTAGCAATCGTATTGCCACATCATTCACTTTATATTCCTAACACATGTATGTTCCTCCTGCTTTCTTTTCTCCATTCCTGTACTTATTTATATTCTCTTTCACTTTCCTTTGTTGTATTTTTAGTGTTAGAGCATCCAGAAAATGTTTTCATCTTCTGATACCACACCAGCTGACTTGCTGTCATAATTCATGTACATAAGCCCATAATCATCCTCGCAGCTACGTCCTTCCTCCTTACAATCTCCCCCTTAACAAGTATATGCACATTTTACTTTGTCCTCCATAACTTTGATATTCCATCCTTAATTCTCCCTCTACCCAACTCGCATCTCCAAGGAGATAACCCTGCCCTTCCCATTCCCTCATCTGTTTCTCTTCTGTCCAGCCACGTCCACTTTATTTTTTCTAATTGCCTTTTTCTTAACCATTTGCCTTTTGTACCAATTTTGTTTTCATTATCTTAAACAACTTCACAGCTAGTCCCTTCGACTATGTCCTTCTTTTTCCATCACCTCCATTTTCTTTATTCTACAGTCTGTTCACAATTCTTATTTATGTATTGTACACATTAAACTGTCCTGCCACACCATTCTGACAGTCAGAAACATTTCCTTATCTTTCTCAACGCTGCCCTGGTACCCTGATTCACCCTCCTAACTTTCTTAGCCAACATCCTCTACTTCATTCTTTCTTCTATCATTTCTCTTATTTGTTGACTTAAATTAAATGTCAGACTATATGTACATTCCACATTCACCCCATTCACACCCTTTATTTTTTCATATAATTGCAGACACCGATGCTAATACTTGGTTAGTACATCTTAAGAATAATAACTGAAAATTCACACCCATACGCTCATAAACAGGGACTCCAAATATATGCTCAAAGGTATAAATTTCCAAACTCAACATCTCAGTGTTGTGGAAGATTCTGATACAGTTTCAAGTCTTTTCAGGATATAAAATGAATGAAGATAAAACAAAGGCTATGCCATAAATTATGTACCCACAGACAAATTGGTTCAGCAATACTCATGACAAAATGAAATATTTAGGAGTATGGATTAAAAAGGCTTCTGTTATGACAACTAAGGATATGGAGAAAAAGTGAGAAACTGGAAGCTTTTGTTTACGAATATGTATAGTAAGATGCAAGTGGTGAAAATGTTTTTAGTTCCTTTACTTTTACATACAGGTCTGGCATTTTTTTATGAACCAGAGAAGAACTTGTGGACATTAATTAATAAAGAGTTGTAGGAATTTATCTAGGAAGGGAAGAGGGCAAGAGTTAAGTGGCATAAGCTGATCCTTTCAATAGAACAAGGTGATTTTGGATTACCTGATTTGAAGGGATATTCTAGAGCTACAAAAATTAAGGCTTATATACATAACACAAGCAGGAGGTTATAATTCAAAATGGAAAGGGGTGATGATGAAGCAGGGGGAGTTCAAAAAATAAATAGGGAATGAGATTCTGCATGCAGATCCTTAAGGAGAATAATAACAATCGTGCAGAATAGTATAATCGTAAAGTAACAGTATTCTAAGAACCAAGCCAACACAGGAATGGAGAAAGCAGATTTTGCCATAGGGATGACTGTGATTAGGGGTACAGAGAACAGACAAGTGGGGGCTGGAATTTACTGAAGAAAAGTAGCAAAGGAACCAAGGTATTGGGAACAAATAACTATAGAGGAAAAGGTAATAGAATGGGAAGAGGAACCAAGGTATTGGGAACAAAGTAAGAAAGTTGGCTTACAGGATTAAGGACGTGTTTCATGTGGTACAGTAGTCCAAGGTTTGATTCCCACAGCCTCCATTGCCTATTTGTGTGACTCTGAACAAGTCACTTAACCAGACATCACTCCTGGACTGAGTTTAAAAAGGTCCATGGAGATCAGTGATCTACTCTGAAAACAAATGCAAATAAAAGAAAATTATCATCCTATGAACCTATGTTTTCCAAAGACTATCCCATCTGTGGAAAAGACTTCCTCTCCATGTCAAGCAGAGTACCTCACTAACCCTCTTTAAGAGGAACCCAGATGACTTGGATGGGAAACAGAAAATGTACCCCTGGGATCCCACCTGTGTCCCTGCTGGGCAGAGAAAACAAGTGCTAACTTTGTGGGCACATGGGTGAAATTCTTGGCTAGGCTTATAAAGGCCTCTGGGCCAATAGCCTAGTATTATCCTATAGAGTGTCATACAATATATAACTTAACTGAAATGTAACTTTTTTTCCCTGTCATATGATGGATAACTTAACTGACATGTAACTTTCTTCCCCAACTAAGTTATGTCATGCTGCAGTGAAAGGATGTACCTGTATCCAAATACCTTCTAACATACACGGACAATTACAGAAATTCACAGAGGCACACAAACATGCAAGCATGCATGCATGCATAAATGTACACACACACACACACACACACACACACACACACACACACACACACACACACACACACACACACACACACACACACACACACACACACACACACACACACACACACACACACACACACACACATGCATACACACACTTGCTACTTGCTATTTATAGTGCCTTTTTTCTATCACATGTGTGGCTTTATCACAGAGAAACATCTCCTCCTCAGGTCCTGATGTACATTTCTGTCCTTGTCTCAGTGCTCATGGTTGTCTCCTTCCTGAAATTATTTTAATGCCATATGTTGCAGGTTACACCACCCTAAACAGGAATTGGCTATAATTAAGCCATAACAGAGAGAGAGCTTAATTATATTCCTGAGAGATTACACTGAATGTTTATAACCTTTGGGATGGGGCCTTTGTTACGTGCCATATATCTATACTTTTTATTTAACACATGTGGCTCACCCCATGGTGCCAGCTGACTCATGGCAGGTGTTCGATTGGACATAGACACTCACATGACTGCTTTGTATGAATTTAATTTCATGCTTATTACTAGTATAAAGCCCATCCTGAAATGCAACCATTTGTTACATTGTATATTTGCGATGAAGCTGGGGAAAGGGCTGGGATGACAATGTGGAGGTTTGATGACAGTGAGACCTGCATAACATATGCAGTATAATTGCATTGCACTGATTTTTAAATGCCTAATCAAGTCAGCCCTGGATGTACAATTATAGATTTATCTGGCCAAGAACCTGACGCCCATGTATGACAGCACATTACATAACAGTTTCTCTTCTGTTTTCTCAGCTCTCAGTATTTTTTTTCACCAGTTGCTAGTTCATTTTAGCAAGTGAATTATTCTGCATTATACCAAAATGTATCCAGCCAAATACCTTGCTCATTTAAAAAGGCCACCTTTCCAGGATATGTATAGCTAGAGTTAGGAAGTTATAATCTATAAAAGTGACTGTTGTTTCTTTACATGTCTCAGAATGTGTACTTAGGTTAGATCTGATGTTTTGGCATTAGGAACTACATTCAGTGCAGGTAAGAAGAATATCACATGCTTACATAAGTACAGCAGCTGTTTGTCTCAACAGGGGTTCTTGTCCTGTTTCATCTTGATAGTAATGTCCCAAAAATTAGCAGAGCAGAGGTTTGACATAACTGCCCATTCAGAATAATATAACATTCGGCGTTCCTTTACACCCCCAAGGTGAATATAAAACTGCAATTCTGCTGCTATATCTCACCTCTAGAAATACAGCTACGATCTATAGATAGCTAGAGCTATATATAGACACACACACACACACACACACACACACACACACACACACACACACACACACACACACACACACACACACACACACATATACACACACACACACACACACACACACACACACACACACACACACACACACACACACACACACACACACACACACATCATATATATATATATATGACAGCACTGAACACGATCACACACAAAACACCCCAAAATGAATCACAACATTGTGATCCCTTCTGAGGCCTTTTATGTGTTATATATGTATATATTTATGGGTCCCTGTCATAACAGTGAAAACTCATTTTACAGAACGGATGAACCCACTTTCCCAGAAAACTCCTTTCCCAGAACAGTCTAGAAATGTGTGCAAAATATGTGACGGTATCATTGCTTATTGTAGTAGTTATGAGGGAACTGAGTCTAGCAGAGTATGTATGAATTGTGATGGTCATCATCATTTTGTACCCCCAGATCTGCACACGTCTGTGTTTGACCTTCAGCACTGATTTATTGTGTGTGGTGTGTTATTTTGTCTGTGGTTGTGCAATCATAAAGTTAGTACATATAAGAAGGAGGGTATGCAGGGGAGGGTTGCCCCCGTGTAAAAAAAACATGTTTTCAGGATAATTTTTTGTGGAGAAGCTTTTCAGTGAGATGTGTTTTTAGTGTTATGACACAGGAATGAATATATATATATATATATATATATATATATATATATATATATATATATATATGTGTGTGTGTGTGTGTGTGTGTGTGTGTGTGTGTGTGTATATATACACAGGCACATATGTATAAACTCATATATTTCACCTTATTGACTACTATTGATGTGACACGCACTGAATCTGGCTATCCACATTCCGCCCCCACCCCCAATCAAGGAAACCACCATGAAAAACTTTTCAAAAGCAAACTTCACGTTACTTAAGACCGAGGTGGAAAGGTTCACAGCCCCCATGCTAAAGGACAATGCTGTCCAAGCTGCTGAAACCTTTAGAAAGGCAGTCTATGAGCATCTGCAGGAATGCATGGATTGTGCTATCCCAAGTAAAACCAAGACTCACTTCTCCAAGAAAAGGAAATCAGTCTGGTGGACCCCTGCCATAAACAAGCTATACAACAGAAGGAGGAAACTAGTACAGAAAAGAGTAAATTCCCAAGAAGTACAGACATCCCTGATCAGTATCAGCAAGAAACTACGATCCCTCATTAAATCATCCAAGGCTAGTTTCAAAAGAAAAATTGCCAATGACTCGAAAGATAACCACAAAGTGTTCTTTAGCTATGTCAAGAACCTAAGTGGAAACTCTCAGATCTGCTCTGAGTTAGTGCAGAATTGCACAAAATACACTGAACCGACTGATATTGCAAATGTTCTGGCAGACAGGTTTAGTGCAAACTTCACCCCCCTCTCACACCCTAAAGGGCCCATAAGCATACCAGAAGAATGTAGGGCCCCATCAATCACCGATGCACAGGTTAAAACAGCCCTATCCAAAGCCAAAAACACAGCTTCAATGGGACCGGACGGGGTCCCAGGCTGTGTCTTACAAGAGCTCCAAAATGAACTAACCCCTCGCCTAAACACACTGTTCAAACTCAGCATCTCTACAGGCTACATACCCATAGAGTGGCGCACAGCAACAGTTATCCCGCTCCACAAAGGTGGAGCCACAATGGACCCCGGGAACTATCGTCATATAAGCCTGACTAGCCTGGTCTGCAAGCATACCTCTCAACCTGGAAACATCAAAAATCTGGACAAGGCCCATGAAAAATAGGTCCAAATCTGTACGCTGATTAACATCTAATTTGCATACATAATTATGTAACCCCGCCCACTTCAATGAATTGTGGGATACCAACTTTCGAACACAAACTGAAGAACAGCAACCAAAACATGGCACCCCCTGCAACCATTCCAATGTCCCATTACCTGGCTATTTGTAGCTACAGTTTGTGCCGTCTGGGGCTATCAGTTTGCCACCCCCCCTCACAAAATCATGGTCGAATGGGGCCCCCATACACAGCCCTCCCCTGCAGCCATTACAATGTCCCATCACTTGGCTATTTCTCCCCATTTACCATAAACACTAATGTGCATACTGCTTTACTACTATCATGATTTGGATTTTCATTTAAAACTTTTATTTTACATTTTACAGCACCAACACCAATAGAAATCTGCTAAACAAAGCAATGCAGTCTCACAATGAAAACAGACATAGCATTAAAACTTCTCTGCTGTTGAAGCTCACATTAGTTGAAACAGCAGGGAAACCCAAATTCAAAGAAAATGCATCTGACAAGTGGCGGTCTCCCTCTCATCTTAATGCTGAAATTTTCTCTAAAAAGTCCCGAGTATCTCTTATATAAGAAGGAATCTTCTGCACATAAGGGAAAATATATCCGTAAAGAAATATTTCTATATTATGCAGAAAATATTTTCAGGAAGACACTATTGGACAACCCCTTAAATTACCCAAACCTTTATGTACCTTAGGTAAGCAATAAAACATGACCAAACCACAATTAGAAAGCCAAACTTTTTTCTACATCACTTTTCACAAAATAAAAGTAACCTACACCCCTTGCCAAGTAACTGCTGACATTTCAAAAGCACCTCTTTATAACATCCCCATATTATTTTTCTCATTGTCATTATTCAAGTGTTTGTAACAGATGTTTGCATATTGGTCATAATTCATAATAACAATCTTATTACCTTTATCAGTGGGTTTTACCACTAAATTGGAATTTTTACTCACACCAGGAAGGGCCTGCCATTGGTTCTTAGTCAAATTCTAACATTGTACTTAGTTTTCAGCAATCAGCCTTTCAAAAGAAAAACCCAGAGCAGCTGAGAAATGTTGTACTGTAATGTTAGTGAACACACACACACACACACACACACACACACACACACACACACACACACACACACCTTTGTTTCTTACCTAATTAAGTTCAAACTCACACTATGGCCCACACTTATCAATGCAGAATGGGCTCGCACAAGTAGGACTCAAATGATCTGGTGCCACAGAAAGAAAGCCAGACTAAACACAGTCACAAAAGCATAGGAGATCATTCGCATTACAGCCCTGCATGGGTTTGACTAGCACAGAAGTCAAAACTTCCTGAGTTGCATTTTGCAAATTCCAACACTGTACAAATTCAAGTACGGGATCTATAATAGAGAGAAAGCATAAAGGTAAATATTACCATTTTGAAAGTGCAACCAAGCAAGTGAAAGCTGTGTTACCACAAACTACAGAAGAATATAATATCACTGCAGGCAGCTTATATTTTTACAACTGCACACTGTACATACCTCTCACCTGCATGTTCTGTACAACCAGTGCAAGCACATGCATGCACAATTAGCAACACCCAGACTTAGCAATGGAATGCTTGGTGACAGCAAATTGAAGCAATGATAGTAATGCAGGCTGCCAACACCATGTGTTCTATATGCCAAAAGCAGGGCACAGACATAATTTGCCAAGTACATGATGAAGAAGAAACTCACACAGGGAAATGGGAAAGACAAGAAGCAGCATCTTTCCCAAACATGACCTCATCAGCATCTGGTGTTGCAGAACCTGCCTATACCTGCTCTGCTGAGAGGGACACTACTATAGTACATTAGTCAGAAATGTTAATGCTGCAAGACATGCTCATCCCTCTCTTCTCTGGCATGGTCTACACTGACAGTCATTCAACTAGAGCTCCTACTCAATTAATAAAACTGTACACTCTGGGATTAAAAGATATTTCTGTTCAGCGATAGCTGTCTAAGAATGCACCCTACCACCCTTAGCTGATAAGCTATTGCAGTGTTGCTTTACTCTACAGAGCTCACCAAATACCAGTGCTATCAAGTCTCAACATGTAAATAAACTAGCAATTATGCTTATTTATCAATGAAAATGACCAAATGCTTACTAGGCATTGAAACACCAAACTTCAACAAAGCTTTTCAAACAGTGTGAGCTATAAACACCAAGCTTTATACGGGACACAATTCAAATGCTTTTCAACCACAGAATCCGTTATAAACACTAACTTTAATTAACAACCCGTATGACTATGCCATTGCACAAAATGCAATTTACGATAACAGTTGCATAACATACCACATCAATCCTGTTCCTCTGTGTGTTAAACTTACCAACTAAATTACTAGATGTGCTTCTCTGGATGCTCAGGAGACGATGCCTGCTTGCGTTTAACAGAACAGAACAGTTTAGTATACTCCAAAGGCAGGTCCAGTCGAGAAACAGCTCCCAATTCCTCCGGCAAAGGGCCATCTCTCTATCATACCGCCAGTGCCATTAGGGTTGCTTGCTGCTGTATTCCCGCTCACAGCCAGCCGGAAATAATGACGTGAGCTCTTGAGCTCAATTCCGACTGGCTGGTAGCCCTGATGGCACTGACGTCATCATGCACGTGATGACGTCAGCTCCGACAGCGCGATTTTTAAAAAAAAAAAAAATGAAGCAAAAAAATCGGAAATGAAGGGGTGCCAATCGGGAATTGTGGCACCCCTTCATTTGGACCCCAAAACTCGGTAAATACCGAGTAATTCTGTATGGTTGGGAGGTCTGTCTGCAAGGCTATGGAAGGCATAATCATGGAACTCATTAACAGGGACATTGGGAACCTCCAAACCTTGGACCCTACCCAGTTTGGTTTTGTTAAGGGCAGATCATGCCTCCTAAAC
>NC_056746.1:1382419511-1382464511 GCF_019279795.1 Protopterus annectens | reverse complement strand
ACACCCCTTGACTAGCTGCTGTCCACAACTGGAGGCAGTAAGAGGTCAAGGCTTCTGCGTTAACACTGTACTATATTATACTTCTGACTAGAAAAGTTCTTCCCTAAGGGGCCCCCCATGTGTACCTCACCAAATCAAGTCAGAGTGTACACCGGGTTATGCTGGCATATCAGCCATGCTGTTACACTGCCTTACCTGCCTCTGGAAGTCACCATCCTGCATCCGTGGTGTACAGTGCATATCAACTCTAAGGGTGCATCTGAGCATGTGCATCCACTTGCCCGTGATGAGCACGCCCATCCCCCACATATGCTGTCAAGCACTCAGGCTACTAGTCACACTTGGGTTGCATGGGCCAAAGTCAGAACTTTATCCCTCTATGCCACCAGCATATGCCTCAAGTAGATGATTTATAAGTGACATTAAGTGGGGAGAGCAGAGACCTTAACTGAAGGAATTTTAGCAGGTACGACTGGCACGTATGATTTTTAAAAAGAAATGGGGTTGTGAATGAAGGTATTCACTGTTTGAAAGCTTATTTTTCCATTTTCTGTAATCATGAAACATAGTTTATAAAGTTTGTAGGTTATAACTAAGCACTCTGTTCAGAAGACCATTGAGGAGCCTGGCCCAATTGCCCAATTGCCCCAAAGCACTATCTGGTTAAATAACTTGGTCAGCGTCACACATTAGGCAAATGAATTCTGAGGGCATCAAACCCTGCACCACAGGAAGCAGCTCATAACCTTGATCAAATGCTGAACTGTTGTATGAACTCCGGGAACCCATGAAAAGCAAATGCTGACACACGGAGAATATACAAACTCTCTAAGGACAGTGAGTGGAGATCAGGATTAGACTATGGACTTTTGAGCTTTAGGACACAAATTTTAACCACAGAACCACTGCACATCCCCTCTGGAAAAAGTTGTTGCTCACATGAATAGAATTAAACTTTTGGGGAATACATGAGTTCTGTTTATTGTAATGCCTCATTGGATTTTGGAACGTCTTTTTATTTTATTTCATATTTTATTCATTTGTTAACCAAGTTTCATAGTCAGCTCAGTCCTGATGTTTTTAAATTACTTTCAAACACACAATATGGATATAGAAGCCCTTGGAATCAACTTCAGGACTAGCCTTTGATATCACACTGACAGACAATATTAAATAATACAACTGAATGCATTTCATTTTAAACTTTGATTACTGAACTTCAAAAGTAAACTGCTTACTACTAGTTGTTGCAGTAGCTAGCCATACATTTATAGATAGCTTATTCACCCAGTATGTATGATGAATGCACCATGGGGACATCATCATTTGGGGGTGCTCTCTGTCTTTAAATGGCTGTGTCTTAGTTACACTTTATTGCTCTGACACCATCTTGTTAGTATTCTATTCTTTATTCTGCTAATGCTTTTAATTCCCAAGTGGTAGTTTCCTGTTTCAGTGAGATTAGCAAGGGTATTTTTTTTAATTATCTGTTGTGTTTACTTTTAATATTTTGGTCTTCTTGTGTTTGCACATTTGATGATGTTTTCTTTTTTAGTGTCTGAAAATATTTTCTTTCCTTTCTTTTCAGTAAGTGCTGATAGTTTTTCACCTTGCTGCCATATTTTTATTTAATTCCTTTAAGCTTACACAATAATTTAAAATTTAGTTCTCTACGCTTTAGCAACCAAATTTGCCCGGCTGAGTAAAAGGCAATGAGAAAGATAGGTGGAAATCACAAGAGAGAAGTGGTATCTGGTTGTGAACTTTCCACAAAGAGATTGAAAGAGCGTGTTATGATGCAATCTGTTTAGGAGAACATGCCCTACCTGTTTTGTACAAATAGAGAATAGCCATGCCACCTGCAACAAATGCATCTGTGAGATTACATCAGCACTGACAGAGGAAATGAAAAATTCAAATGCCATTCTAACACGGTGGATACAGCATACTTCATACACATTCACTATTTATGTGCACAAATGTATGGCTATTGTAATTGTGAATTTGGTTAATTTCAGATATGTGTATATGCATAAGCATATGCATCTCTCTCTCTCTCTCTCTATATATATATATATATATATATTATTTATTTGACATTTGTTAACTCGATTAGTCCAACTGAGCCATATGGCCTGTTTTCAGTTGAGACCCGAAAGAAAAGCTCCAGCATTACATAATAATGGATTACATACAAAGAAATATATAAACAAAGATGATGAATATTTACATGCATTGTTGATAAAAAAGAAAATAGAGAAATAACAAAGTATATAAAATATACATCCAGTGGACAAAAAAACATGGCTAAAAAAAGTACAAAAAAAAAAAAAAAAAAATAGAAAACACAGGAAAGTAATGTACTAACAGTTACCACTTATAAAAATATAATGTGCATATGTGAGGAAGCAGAGGCATTATAGGCATATCTTTACATGCTCATATCTTCACGTGGTAGCATAACTTTTCTGCAGATTGAATGTTTTTTAGGTTGTAATGTAGGGGAACATTACAAGCAACACCGTCACAAGTATATTGTAATAAAAATGTATGCTACAGGCCGGCTTCAGACACATAATTCATAAAGATAATATGCATTGTACAGGAATAGTTCAAAACATGTTTGGAAAAGGCCTACATCAGATCCTGCAGAAATGCAGCAGTATAACTACTGAGATACTATGTAACTGTGGACTTAGCTAACTACTGGTTTGTGATACTATGTAACCATGGGCTGAGTTAACTATGGATTTGTGATACTATGTAACTGTGGGCTTAGCTAACTACTGGTTTGTGATACTATGTAACCATGGGCTGAGTTAACTATGGATTTGTGATACTATGTAACTGTGGGATGAGATAACTACTGGTTTGTGGTACGATGTAACCATGTGCTGAGCTACATACTGGTTTGTGATACTAGGTAGCTGTTAGCTGAGCTAACTACTGGTTTGTGATAATGTGTAACCATGGGGTGAGTTAACTATTAATTTGTGATACTATGTAACTGTTGGATGAGATAATTACTGGTTTGTGATGCTATGCAACTGTGGGCTGAGTTAGCTACTGGTTTGTGGTACTATGTAACTGTGAGCTGAGCTAACTACTAGATTGTGATACTATGTAACCATGGGCTGAGTTGACTACTGGTTTGTGATACTATGTAACTGTAGGCTGAGTTAGCTACTGATTTGTGGTACTATGTAACTGTGAGCTGAGCTAACTACTCGATTGTGATACTATGTAACCATGGGCTGAGTTAACTACTGGTTTGTGATACTAAGTAACTGTGGGTTTGCGATACTATGTAACCATGGGCTAAACTAACTTCTGGTTTCTGGTACTATGTAACTGTGGGCTTAGCTAACTACTGGTTTGTGATATAATGAAGCTATGGACTGAGCTGCTGGTTTGTGTTTCTGATACTATGTAACTATGTGCTGAGCTAAATACTGGTTTGTGATACTATATAACTGTTGGCTGAGCTAACTACTGGTTTGTGATACTATGTAACCATGGGCTGAGCAAACTACTGGTTTGTGATACTATATAATTGTGAGCTGAGCTAACTACTGGTTTGTGATACTATGCAATTGTGAGCTGAGCTAACTAATGGCTTGTGATACTATGTAATTGTGAGCTGAGCTAACTACTGATTTGTGATACTATATATCTGTGGGTTTGTGTTACCGTGGGCTGAGCTAACTACTGGTTTGTGATACTATGTAACCATGGGCTGAGCTAACTACTGCTTTGTGATATTATGTAACCATGGGCTGAGCTAACTACTGCTTTGTGATATTATGTAACCATGGGCTGAGCTAACTACTGGTTTGTGATACTGTGTAACTGGGGGCTGAGATAACTACCGGTTTGTGATACTATATAACCATGGACTGAATTAACTACTGGTCTGAGATATGTATTGTGTCACAATCATGGCTGCTGAGTCTTGGAACACTGTACCTTTAACTCTACTAGTTCTGAATTTGGCAAGCACCCAGGAGTAACGCATGAAGTTAATGGAAATCAGCTGCAAGTAGCACTAGCTCTGACGCATTGTATTCCTAAAGGTTAGAGCCCCATTTTCCTGAATCAAGAGAGGAAGCCAGAAGGACTTCCATGTAGCAACAAGGGTAATATAAAGGTGCCTATACAAGGAGAAGTTTGAAGAATGTGCCTGAAACCAGGAAGGGACAATGACTGTTATCCAGTATTCTGAAGATATTTCTTGTGGAGTCACTTGAAATATGTGTTTGTTTGAATAAAGTGACTGTAGCTCTGTAAGAAGTCTGATGCTCCAAGTCACATTGTGGCATAAAGGGATAAAGCCCTGACAAAGGCTTTCATAGAAGGTTAAAGTATGACATGAGCTAATTAAGTGAAGCTACTCAGAGTCAGAACAATTTCATAACCAAGAACTATGTAAATGGCACTGGTGGAGTTTTTTGAAATTATTTTTGTTTTCAGTGGTCCTAATATCTACGGGGATAGTATTCCATGCTTTAATATCTAAAGGGATGGTATTCCATGCTTTAATATCTAAAGGGATGGTATTCCATGCTTTAATATCTAAAGGGATGGTATTCCATGCTTTAATATCTACAGGGATGGTATTCCATGCTTTAATATCTAAAGGGATGGTATTCCATGCTTTAATATCTACAGTGATGGTATTCCATGCTTTAATATCTAAAGGGATGGTATTCCATGCTTTAATATCTAAAGGGATGGTATTCCATGCTTTAATATCTAAAGGGATGGTATTCCATGCTTTTGCAACAGAAATGGAAAACAAGGCATCCCCAGAGCTATTGTTGCTTTTGCCTATGTTGGCCAGTGCTTTATTGGTGGATCTTAATAAAAGTTTGTTTGAGTAGATATTAAGTAGACCTTGAAGAGCATGAACTCTGTTGGGGTAATATAGAATTTGGTGGGTTATTGTAAGCTGGTTATATGTGAGCAGGTTAGGTAATTATAGTCAGGATAGTTGCTTGATTGCTATTCAATGATGTGTCCTGAAGGGTGAGTCAGTAGCAAACCTAGTTATTTTATTGTAGCAGGTGTTTAGTTTGTTAAAGTCTGCTTTGTTTAGGTTGATGAGTATGGGGAGGCATAGAGGAGTGTGGATAGTAGGTGGGTTCCTGCGGTGGTGGCTTTACTGTCATTGGTGAGGTACTTTTTGCACCTATATAGGGTTCCGAGTTTTTTATGGATTTTCTTTATTGTCTGTGCAATGTGCATATTGAATTTCATGTTGTGATCTATGATAACCCCTAGAAGGTTGATGTGTTGGACAGGTGTGATAGGGGTGTTATTGGCTGAGAATATTGTGAATGGTGGTATGGGGTCTAAGGCTCTAGTGGGATAGAATATCGTTAGCTGTGTTTTATCAGGGTTAAGTATTAGTTGAGAGTTAGCTAACCAGGTTTCAACATAGGTTCATAGGTTCATAGGTAGGTACTAGGCTATCTGCCCGAGGGCATTTTTAAGCCTAGCCAGAGTGTGTCAGCTTTCGCCACCCCATTAATTAATGAACTGAGCCTCTGTCAAGCTGAGCTAATGAAGTGATCCCAGGGGTGTATTTTCTGTTACCCATCGACTCATCAAGGCTTCTCTTGAAGAGTGTTAGTGAGGGGCTCTGCCTAATGTAGTTAGGAATTTTGTTCCAAAGCATGAGGAGTCTCTGTGACAGGAATCTATCTCTCCAGCATGTTCTATTTATTGTTGTGGCGAGGTTTAGCTCACTAGGGCACGTGGCTCACAGTGACTTGGATTTCTTTAGGTGGAGCATGTCCATCAATTCTGAGTTGGACATGGCTTTGTAAGTCAGGCAGAGATCACCTCTGAGTAAGCAATATGCCACTGAGTACAGCTGGAGTTTTTTCAGTCGGGCTGCATAGGACATGTGTTTGAGGCCAGTAATCCTGTTGGTGAGGTGCTTTTGTGGTCTTTCCAGCTGTTGGAAATGTCTTGTGAGGTACACCCCAAATGGGGCATTGTATTCTATGATGGGTCTGATGAGTGATGAGTAGAGGGGCACTATAACCTCTTTATTTCTAGATGCGAGCCCCTTAGTAATTAGATGGGCCACATAGAAGGATTTCCTAACTACTTTGGCAATATGATTGTCAAAGGAGAGATTCCTATCTACCTGGGTCCCCAGATCTTTTATTACCTCTTCTGTATTAAGGAGGCTGCCACCTATGTGGTAATTCGTGGGTGTTTTGTTTTTCCCAAATGGGATGACTATGCATTTTTTTGACATTTAGCTTGAGGCAAGACTTCCAGGTGTCTGTCTCAGTAAGGCCTTTTTGAAGGATGCCCGTGTCAGCCGGAGAGTCAATTATGGATCCCAGTTTGCAGTCATCGGTGAACTTGGTTAGCCATAGTCCTCCTGTGTTTGCCTGTACTTCTGAGAAGTATATGCTGAGCAGTAGGGGTCCCAGAACTGAGCCTTGTGGGACACCACTTGTGACTGGTTTAGAGTCGGACCTGGAGCCTGCTATTCTTACCGTGTGAGTTCTGTCTGTAAGCCAGTTGGCAACCCATCTTGTGACGTAGGGGTTTATGTTCAGGCTGGTGAGTTTTTCTGTAATACCTGAGTGAAGAATGGTGTCGAATGCCTTGGCGAGATCAAGGTAGGCTGTGTGAACCACCTTTCCCTCGTCTATGGCCTTGGTGACTGTCTCGAAGAAGTCAACCAGGTTTAGTAGGCATAATCTGCCCTTAACAAAGCCGAACTGGGTTGGGTCAAGTGTTTGGAGGTTCCCAATGTCTTTGTTAATGACTTCCATGATTATGCGCTCCATAGCCTTGCAGACCATGCTAGTGAGGCTTATGGGGCGATAGTTACCAGGGTCAGTTGTGGCCCCTCCTTTGTGGAGCAGAATAACCGTTGCTGTGCGCCATTCTATGGGCATGTAGCCTGTGGAGAGGCTGAGGTTGAACAGCATGTTTAGGTGGGGGGTTAGTTCGTTCTGTAGTTCGTGACAGATGCAGCCTGGGACACCATCTGGTCCCATTGATGCTGTGTTTTTGGCTTTTGAAAGGGCTGTTTTCACCTGTGCTTCTGTGATTTCCAGGACACTACACTTTTCTGGTATTGTTGTGGGCCCTTTTGAAGGAGAGAGGGAGGTGAAGTTTGCACTGAATCTATCTGCCAGGATGTTGGCAATATCAGTAGGTTCAGTATATTTTGTGCTATTTTTGCACTAGCTCAGAGCATATCTGCGAGTTGCCACTTAGATTCTTGAAATAGCTAAAGAAGGCTTTGTGGTTATCTTTCGAATTCTTGGCTATTTTTCTTTCGAAGTTAGCCTTGGATGATTTTATGAGGGACCTTAGTTTCTTACTGATACTGATCAGGGATGTCTTTCCTTCTTGGGATTTGCTTTTTTTCTGAACTAGTTTCCTCCTTCTGTTGTATAACCTTTGTATGGCAGGGGTCCACCAGACTGGTTTCCTTCTCTTAGGGGAGTGAGTCTTGGTCTTGCTAGTGATGGCATGATCCATGCATCCTTGTAGGTACTCACAGAGTGCAATTGTAAAGGATTCTGCATCTTGGGCAGTGTTATCCTTTAGCGTGCGGGCTGTGAAACTTACCACCTCTGCCTTAAGTAAGGTGAAGTTTGGTTTAGAAAAGTTTTTCACTGTGGTTTCCTTGGTTGGGGGTGGTGGTGGTGCGTGGACATCCAGGGTGATTAGTTTATGGTCTGATCTAACCCGTGACGGGTTGACCTCCGGTACGAAACACCTGTCGCCCATGTTGGTGATGGCCAGGTCCAATATGTTGTGGCCTCTGGTAGGGGAGTTTACCAGCTGATCCAGGGCATTTGAGTTGATAAATTCCAGGAAGCGCTGAGCCTGGGAGCTTGTACTCAAGTAGTTTTCCCAGTTAATGGTGGGGTAATTGAAATCACTCAATACCAGGGTGTTTGGTAGGACCTTCATGTTTTCCAGTGTCTCCAGAAAGGCGGAGTGGTGGTCCTGGATCATGGAGGGTGATCTGTAGCAGGCCACAATTTGCATTGCAGATTTGCCCGATGTTAGTTGCACATGGATGATCTCAGAGGTATCATGCTGTGCTACTAACCTGGAGGTGTGAGTATCCTTGATGAATATGGATACACCCCCTCCTTTTGTGTTTCGGTCCATGTTCTGTGGCCGAAATGTGTGGTATGAGTTGTAGCCCAGTAGTGCTGGAGTGCTCTCTGGAGCCTTGAACCAGGTTTCAGTTACTGCACAGATGTTGACGTTCTCCATACTTAGGAGTGCTTTGAGCGCATGCATTTTGAGATTTAAACTCCTGGCGTTGAGTAGCATAACCCTCATTTTTTTACTTGTGCTGTTTACGGTGGTGGGTTTGAATTTTGAGCCTTGCCTAAAAAAGGCACAATGGGGGCAGCAAGAGCCTTGGCCAGTATTTGAAAGCCAAGGAGTGACAGGTGCAAGCCATCTCTGGCGAAGCAATGCGGCTTGTCAAGCATGTCATCCCAGGCTGACAGACACTGGAGCCCCTTTGAATGACACCAGAAGCTTAGCCAATTGTTGAAATTGATCATTTGTTTCTTTATACTGAGGTGTCATTCTTGGTGAGGGCAGGATGCTACTCAGGGTCAGGGTCATACCCGCCTGGGCTACATTATCAGAGAGCTCTTCCATGTCTCTTTTCATGTAGTCCAGGGAGGTACATTTCAGGTCATTCACACCAACATGAACAATGACAGAGTCATATTTGTACTTGTTCTGGAGTGACCTGAGTGCTTGTGTTATGTGGTTAATTCTGGCTCCTGATAGGCAGCTAACAGTAACCTTCTCCTTGTCCAGCCTAGTGAGTGGAGCATCAGTGTGCCTGACTATTGAGTCACCTATTACTGGTGTGTTAGGTATGCTATTTCGCCTTAAGGGCTGTGATTGTGCGGCACATTGATTTTGTGTTTTATGTGTTGTCTGGTTTGTGACAGGAGGTGCAGGTTTTGTGGGTGTCTGCTTTGGAGCTCTCTGATGCATTTGCAGGTTTTTATTTAGAGCCTCCGAGTATGATTTTGTGTATTTATGTGTATTTTTTGCCAGTGCTGGTTTAGTTGGTCTATGTGAGGCTGGAGGTGTGGTGCAAGTGTTAACCTTCTCCTCATGACTGTCTGTTACAGTCTTGGGTGGAGAGACCTCAGCCTCCAGTTTGGCTGTATAATTGCATCTCTCGCATATGTTACTGTTTTGTGGTAGGAGGAGAGGGCTGTCTATGTACAGGAGGCAGTTGTAACATTGCCTCAGGATACCCAGATTCACCAGCTGGACTGGAGAGTACACCTGAAGTTGCCCTTTGGTCATGCTTAAATAGTAGGGTGAGCTGCTTAGTCACTTGGTTGGTGAGGGGTGGATAAAGAGCCTTGCCCAAGGTTGTGGGTTTAAGCCTGTTTAGGTACTTATATATTGTGCCAGTTGGGACAGGCTATAAGAAGAAGAGGTTTTGGTCAGCTGGTATGGAAGATAGGTTTGGATGTGAAGTGGGAGAACTTTTATTGGTGAAGGCTAGGATGGATTTGGTGAAGTGTTCATTGAACTGGGTGGCAGTATTATTGGTGGTGGTGTCAATGTTTGGGGGATGAGTACTGATCTTTCCTGATTGTAAGATTTTATTAATGGCAGCCCAGAAGTTTTGTTGGTTATTTTTGTGTTTGGTTTGAATGCCTGTATTGTGGTTCCTTTTGTCTGTCCTAATTTGTTTTTTGGCTTTGTTTCTTAGTTTCTGGTATGCCTGCCTATTACTTGAAGTTTTATTTTGATGCCAGGAGTTCCATGCTTTATTCGTAGGGTCATAGGTTTATAGGTAGGTACTAGGGTATCAGTTCAAGGGCCTAAGTAAGCTTAGCCAACAATGTTCCCTGGCTTAATCCACCCAAGAAAGTTAATTTCCTGTGCCCCTGTCGAGCAGAGCCACAGAAGTGATCCCCGGGGTGTATTTCCTATTTCCCATCTACCCATCAAGATTTTTCTTGAAGAGTGCTAATGAGGAACATTGCTTGACATAGATGAGTAGCTTGTTCCAGAGTATAGGAAGTCTCTGGGACAGGAATGTATCGCTCCAGCATGTCCCGTTTATTGTGGTGACAAGGTTTAGGTCTGTAGAGCGTGTAGCTCAGAGGAATTGGGATTTCTTTAAGTGTAACATGTCCAACAGCTCTGAGTTTAACATAGCTT
This sequence comes from Protopterus annectens, assembly GCF_019279795.1. Lineage (NCBI taxonomy): Eukaryota > Metazoa > Chordata > Ceratodontiformes > Protopteridae > Protopterus > Protopterus annectens. The sequence goes on along the minus strand of NC_056746.1, from coordinate 1,382,454,308 downwards.
TATATGTTAGGCAGAGATCTCCACGGAGTAGGTGATATGCTACAGAGTAAAACTGGAGTTGTTTGAGATGGTCAGTGTAGGGCATCTGTTTGAGGCCAGTAATCCTCTTTGTGAGGTACTTCTGTGGCCTTTCCAGCTGCTGCAGATGTCTTGCAAGGTACATTCCAAAAGGGGCATTGTACTCTATAATGGGTCTAATGAGTGCCGAGTAGAGGGGAACAATGAACTCTTTTTTCCTGGATGAGAACCCTTTTATGATGAGGTGTGCCACATAGAAGGATTTCCTGACTACTGAGGAGATGTGATTATCAAACGAGAGACTACTGTCCACCTGTGATGTAGGAATTTATATCTAGTTTAGTGAGTTTAGCTATAATTCCAGAATGGGGGATGGTTTCGAAAGCCTTGGTGAGGTCAAGATAGACTGTGTGAACCACCTTACCCTTGTCTACGGCTTTAGTGACTGCCTCAAAGAAGTCGATCAGGTTCAGAAGGCATGATCTGCCTTTCACAAACCCGAACTGGGTGGGGTCCATAGTTTGGAGGTTACCAATGTCTTTGTTTATGAGTTCCATGATTGTTAGGCTAATAGGGAGATAGTTCCCAGGATCAGTGGTGGTTCCCCCTTTGTGGAGTGGGATAACTGTTGTTGTGCGCCATTCAGTGGGCACAAAGCCTGACGTGAGGCTATGATTGAACATGGTGCTTCGGTGGGGAACTAATTTGTTCTGAAGTTCATGTACATCACAGCCTGGGATGTTGTCCATTCCCATGGATGCTGTGTTTTTGGTTTTAGAGAGTGCAGCTTTTACCCGCACAGATGTAATTACAGGAACTCTGCATTCTTCCTGTATAGATATGGGCCCTTTAGGGGGTGAGAAGTGGGTAAAGTTAGCACTGACTGTAATTTTTGTGGCGTTGAGCTGTAACTCAGAGCAGATCTGGGTGTTGCCATTGAGATTCTTGACATAGCTATAGAATGCTTTGTGTTTGCCCTTAGAATTAGTGGCGATTTTGTTTTTGTAGCTAGTTTTGGAGGATCTTATAAGGGATCTCAGCTTCTTACTGAGGCTGACCAGGGAGCTCTTCCACTCATGGGATTTTAGTCTCTTTTGCAACAGTTTCTTCCTTCTGTTGTAGAGTTTGTTTATGACTGGGGACCACCAGATTGGCTTCCTTTTTTGGAAGATAAAGTCTTGGTTCTGTTTGGGATAGCATGAGATCTTTGTTTTCTTTGTTTTAGTAGCAGATGGGTATCTCTGGTCAGCCAGGGTGCATAGCTGGATTTCGTTCTGGCAGTTCTGATAGGGCAAGATGATTTGGAATGCTTAGAAAAGTGTTATTGAAGTAGTCTATGGTACTTTCCAGGGGGAGAGATGAGAGTGGTCTCCATTTGCATTGATTAAGTGCAGATATGAAGTCATGGGTTTTGAAATTCTTTGCATACTGGATGTGTTGGATGGTGGAGAATTTTAATGGATTCACTTGTAAACACAGAAGTGGCAGAAAAGGATTTTCTCCAATACAGGACCAGTGGCAGATCATGTTCCAGTGATTCAGTGATGTGTGAATCACCAGAACAGGTCAACTAAAGATGAGCCTACTGCGGTGACTGATTTAGGCCAGCATACTTGTTGTATGCACCAAAATTGAACTGTATGTACCAAAATCGAACACACTTGCATATTGTGTGGCTTGACATACAGATAAACACATGCATACAGGCAAAATGTCATGGCTGACTTCTAAAGTTGCTTATTAATTCTTGGCATAACTGCATAGTACAAAAGATATAGCTATGTCCAAGTCAGCAAGTCAGATCTGTTGTTCCATCAGTACAGGCCAACCATGAGCTGTAATATAGCCGAATAGTAATGCCAACCATGTTGTATGAAGCTCTAATTAGATACAAATGAGGATATGTATACAGGAATGGTAAATAAGAAAAGCACAAGGTAAAATGATCATGACTCTGCCTGCACAGTCTTATGTACGAGCTTATTCATCAATGTCTACACTGCTTCCTTCTCATACTCTGGATCACTGTTGTGTAGCTCAAATGTGTGCACATCTGTGCACACGTGCATTTGTGTGGAGCACTAAGTATGTCTGTACATGCTATGCCATTTACTCCTCCATCTTTGAAATGATGGACAGAATGGCGGCTCAGTGGATACATGTTTTACCCCTCGCAGCACTAGGGTCTGGTGTTCAAACCTGATCTGCAATCACAGTCTCCAGACTTTGCACATTTCCCTGTGTTAGGGTGGGTTTTCATTAGGTACTCCAGTTTCCTCCCACTTACCAAAAACATGCTTGTTGATTGGTTATACACTAATGTGTCCACAGATTTTGCATTTATCCTTGCTTCCCAGGTGTTGATAAAAAGGGTCCGCAATGATTAGATCACTTAACACAACTGAAAATTAATTAAAAAAAAAAAAGTCATGTGTTAGCAGCATGTAAGGCATACATTTAGGGTCCATGCATTGTAATGCATTCTGCACCTTTGCAACATGGTATTCTGTCCCACATACTATAGGGCCCATATGTTGTGGTGCATTCTGCACCATTGCTGCATGGTATACTGTCGCACATACAATCTGCTTGTACTCTCCAAAGTGCACAGTATGCAGGCACAAACTATACCAGAGCAGGCCACACAAATTGCTTTCCTGTTCACTCCCTTTCTGCTGCAGGTGGGTCCTTCTTACTGAGTACTGTGCATATTGGAAATATGTATGCAGCAATGAAGTGACCACACATAGCAAGAATGCACCCTACTCCTGTCACTCGTGTCCTGTGTGGGTCAATGGTAGTCCTTGCTTCCTGCAGTGCTCATGTGAACTGATGACATGTTTCACAACCTGCTACTTGTAACACTGAATCTGCTGAATATCCTACACTATATCTTGTGGGAAATTCACATGCTAAAGGGAAGAAGCCTGATGTTTTTTGCTGTGCAATATTAATCAGAAGATATAAAGTTATAATCCCTAATCTTTACCCATTCTACTCTACTTCATAGGAATCTGTAGCTCTTTTCCCAGCAGGCTTTCCTAGCACCCATTTTATAGGTTCATAGGTACTTACTAGGCCATTGATCTTTAGATATCTAACCCTGCATTCCCATGAAATTTTGTAGCCTTGGTAATTTAAGTACAGATAACCCAGAGCCAGGCGTCTTTCTCCTAGGTTGACCTACAACCACTTCAGGAATTCTTTTCTTTAATCTGCCTTTCACTCTGTGGTGGAAAAGCTATATTACTCATGTTATTCTCAGGATACAGATTATGTTACTTCAAATTTGTTTTGTTTTCTAAATATTTAACTATATTTAAGTGTGGTAAGTATGTTCACTTTTTTTCTTGGTACTAATAAGATGACCAGAAGACTTCCCAATTTCCACCAAAATCCTACTGATCATTCTTTGGAATTGCATGTCATACTCACACAAACTGAGATATGCTTTGTCCTACATGGCATGAGTGTGACATAGGACTTCTGATGCACGTTGTCCTACATGGCATGAGTGTGACATAGGACTTCTGATGCACTTTGTCCTACATTGTACGAGTGTTACATAGGACTTCTGATGCACATTGTCCGACATGGCATGAGTGTGACATAGGACTTCTGATGCACTTTGTCCTACATGGCACTAGTGTGACATAGGACTTCTGATGCACTTTGTCCTACATGGCACGAGTGTGACATAGGACTTCTGATACACTTTGTCCTACATGGCACGAGTGTGACATAGGACTTCTGATACACCTTGTCCTACATGGCATGAATGTGACATAGGACTTCTGATACACCTTGTCCTACATGGCACGAGTGTGACATAGGACTTCTGATGGACTTTGTTCTACATGGCACGTGTGTGGCACTGGACTTCTGATGCACTTTGTCCTACATGGCACGAGTGTGACATAGGACTTTTGATGCACTTTGTCCTACATGGCACGAGTGTGACATAGAACTTCTGATGCACTTTGTCCTACATGGCACGAGTGTGACATAGGACTTCTGATTTATTTTTTATTTTTATTTTATTTATTTAAATTTGTTAACTGGGAGTGTCCGACTGGATGTAGGTCCATTTTCAGCGGAGGCCCGGGGAGAAAAGCTCCACGGTTAAAATAAACAGACAGTAGTTACATTGGATTACATAGCGAATAAACATTTAACATAGCAATTACTTACAACATATTTACAGATGAAGAACATAGTACATCAGTAGACAACTAGAATCTTTATCTAAGAAGTACATAACAGACATTAACAAATGTTACAATGAGAAGTTTCTGCTGTATAATAAGTACTAGGCTTATGAGCATCTGAGCTTGCTATAACCAAGGTAGTTAGTGGAGTGGAAAGAAAGGTAGTGGTTAGATGGGGTGGGTGATATTAGAGTGGGAGTTGCAAGGGCATAGCCAGCATGTTTTTAGCTTTTAGTAAAGTTTTGAAGTGGGTGCATGATGGTATGGAGGTAATTGTGGGTGGAAGGGAGTTCCATAATTTGGCTATGGTGCAAGAGAATAGTGCTTCACCAGCAGAGTTATTGGCTTTAGTGATCTGCAAGTGATTTTTGTTGCTGGATCTTAGTGGTCTGGTGGTGCAATAGGGTTGGAGTAGATTCTGGAGGGATGGGACATTTAGTGGATGGTTTACTAGTTTGTGGGTGAGTGAGAGTTGATACCACTGAAGGAGGTGAGGGAGTTCAAGCCAGCCCAGTTCAGCAAGTGAGAGACAGTGGTGACTATGGTAGGATGCCCCTGTGGTGAATTTGGTGATTTTGTTGTAGCAGGTCTCTAGCTTGTTTAGATCACATTGCCTTAGGTTGGTATATATTGGAGAGGCATAAAGTAGGGTGGAAATAAGGTGGGAATTTGCTATTGAAATCTTTGCTGCTTTGGTGAGAAATTGCTTATTTCTGTATAACGCTCCTAGTTTTTTGTGGACTTTTTTATAGTCATGGATATGTGAATGTCAAATTTTAGTTTATTGTCTATTTCCACTCCTAGCAATTTGGGGTGTTCAGTTGGGTATATAGTGGTGTTGTCTTTTGCTGTGATGTTAAAGTGAGAGTTGCTTTGAGTATGTTTGGTGGGTTGGAAGATGAGTAGTTTAATTTTGTTTGGGTTGAGTATTAATTGGGCATCGGATAACCACGTTTCAACAGAGGAAAAGGCTTCCTGTGTGACTTTTTGCAGTTTTGGTAGGGACTGGGCTGAGCAGATGATGGTTGAGTCATCTGCGTATTGTATGAGTGTGCCATGTTTGGTGGCAGAGGCTAGATTATTGGTGTAAACAGAGAAGAGTAGGGGTCCAAGGATGGATCCTTGGGGATCCCGTATGGAGACAGGTAGTTGGGGAGATATGTCATTCTGCCATACAACAGATTGTTGGCGGTCAGACAGGTAACTCTGAAACCAGTTGGTGACTGATTGTGAGAAGGATAGGTTATTGAGGACAGAGATAAGTTGTTTGTGTGGGACCATGTCAAATGCTTTAGATAGGTCTAGGAAAGTAGCAGAGGAGAGATAGCCATTGTTTTTATGCTGAAGGATAGCATTAGTAAAGGAGAGTAAGGCAGTGGTGGTGCTATGGTTTGGTCGGAAATCATGCTGAGTACTGGAAAGGAGGTTGTTAGTAAGGAGGTAGTCCGAGACCTGAGAGTGTATGCATCTCTCTAGTATTTTGGAGAGTGGAGAGAGAATAGCTATGGGGCGGTAATTGGTTAGTACTGTGGAGGGTCCACCTTTGCGGAGGGGAATTATATGTGATACTTTCCACAGTGTGGGAATGTAACTTTCTGACAGGGATCAGTTAATCAAGATGGATACTGGGTAGGCCAGAGCATCAGCTGCAATGTGTAGGTATTCACTTGGGAGGTTGTCTGCTGCTAATTTGATGGGTTTAAGTTTAGTTAAGAGTTTTTTTATGTTGGAGGTAGGTATAGGAGAAAAAGAGAAGGCAGTGGGGAGATTACTAGTTGAAGGTGTGGGCTGGAGGGGGAGGGGGGTTGTGTTGTTTAGTTAGTGATAGTATGGTTTGGGTGAAGTGTGTGTTGAATGAGGTAGCAATATTTTCTGATTGAGGGATGTTAGGAGGACGGGTACTGACTTTACCTGGGTGGAGGACGAAGTTTATGGAGGATCAGAATTGTTTGGGGCTGTGTTGTGAGGAGTCTAGGGCAGACTGGTAGTATTGGAATTTGTCCTGTTTTATTAGCTTTTTGACTCTATTGCGTAGTTCTAGGAATTTCTGTCTAGTTGAGGGGGTTTTGGTTTTGCACCAGTGCTCCCAGGCTTTATCCCTGTTTTTCATTTCTGACTTAGTGGTTTTCTGTAGCCATGGGGAGGGTTGTGCTTTGGTTCTGGAAAATCTTATGGGGGCATGGTAATTAATGACGTTCAGGAAGGTAGTATTAAAAAATTCAATTGTGTAATCTAGACTGAGGTACTTCAGAGGATGCCAGTTACATTCTTTGAGGGATGAGATGAATGTGAGTGGGTTAAAGTTTATTTTTTTACGTATTTGACGGTAGATGACAGGTTTAGCTTGGTATAGGTATTTTTTGAGTAGGAAAGTTGGGGAGTGATCACTGAGGCTATCTGATAAGCAGCCTGTTATATATGACTGGGGGCTCTTACTGACTAGTATCCAATCCAGGGTAGTGTGCTTGCTGGAGTTTTTATGCTTTGTCCTACATGGCACAAGTGTGACATAGGACTTCTGATACACTTTGTCCTACATGGCACGAGTGTGACATAGGACTTCTGATACACTTTGACCTACATGGTACGAGAGTGACAGAAGACTTCTGATACACTTTGTCCTCATGGTATGGGTATTACATAGGACTTCTGATATACTTTGTCCTACATGGCGTGATTGTGACATAGGACTTCTGATACACTTTGTCCTACATGGCACAAGTGTGACATAGGACCTCTGATGCACTTTGTCCTACATGGCACGTGACTTCGAATGCACTTTGTTCTACATGGCACATGTGTGACATAGGACTTCTGATGCACGTTGTCCTACATGGTATGAGTGTGACATAGGACTTCTGATTCACGTTGTCCTACATGGCATGAGTGTGACATAGGACTTCTGATGCACTTTGTCCTACATTGCACAAGTGTGACATAGGACTTCTGATGCACTTTATCTTACATGGCACGAGTGTGACAAAGTACTTCTGATACACTTTGTCCAACATGGCACGACTGTGACATAGGACTTTTGATACACCTTGTCCTACATGGCACGAATGTGACATAGGACTTCTGATACACCTTGTCCTACATGGCGCGAGTGTGACATAGGACTTCTGATACACTTTGTCCTACATGGCACAAGTATGACATAGGACTTCTGATGGACTTTGTTCTACATGGCACGTGTGTGACACTGGACTTCTGATGCACTTTGTCTTACATGGCACGAGTGTGACATAGGACTTTTGATGCACTTTGTCCTCCATGGCACGAGTGTGACATAGGACTTCTGATGCACTTTGTCCTACATGGCACGAGTGTGACATAGGACTTCTGATTCCTTGTCCTACATGGCATGAGTGTGACATAGGACTTCTGATATACTTTGTCCTACATGGCACAAGAGTGACATAGAAATTCTGATACACTTTGTTCTACATGGTACGAGTGTTACATAGGACTTTTGATACAGTTTGTCCTACATGGCATGATTGTGACATAGGACGTCTGATACACTTTGTCCTACATGGCATAAGTGTGACATAGGACATCTGATGCACTTTGTCCTACATGGCACGTATGTGACATAGGACTTCTGATGCACTTGGTTCTACATGGCACATGTGTGACATAGGACTTCTGATGCACTTTGTCCTACATGGCACGAGTGTGATATAGGACTTCTGATACACTTTGTCCTACATGGCATGAGTGTAACATAGGACTTCTGATACACTTTGTCCTACATGGCACGAGTGTGACATAGGACTTCTGATACACTTTGTCCTACATGGCACAAGTGTGACATAGGACTTTTGATACACTTTGTCCTACATGGCTTGAGTGTGATGTAGGACTTCTAATTTTGTCCTACATGGCACGAGTGTGACATAGGACTTCTGATACACTTTGTCTTACATGGCACGAGTGTGACATAGGACTTCTGATGCACTTTGTCCTACATGGCACGAGTGTGACATAGGACTTCTGATACACTTTGTCCTACATGGCATGAGTGTGACATAGGACTTCTGATAGACTTTGTCCTACATGACACGAGTGTGACATAGGACTTCTGATACACTTTGTCCTACATGGCACAGGTGTGACATAGGACTTTTGATACACTTTGTCCTACATGGCTTGAGTGTGATGTAGCACTTCTAATTTTGTCCTACATGGCACAAGTGTGACATAGGACTTCTGATACACTTTGTCCTACATGGCACGAGTGTGACTTAGGACTTCTGATACACTTTGTCCTACATGGCACGAGTGTGACATAGGACTTCTGATACCCTTTGTCCTACATGGCACAAGTGTAATATAGGACTTCTGATATACTTTGTCTTACATGGCATAAGTGTGACATAGGATGTCTGATACACTTTCTCTTACATGGCACAAGTATGACATAGAACTTCAGATATACTTTGTCCAACATGGCATGAGTGTGACATAGGACTTTTGATACACATTGTCGTACATGGCATGAGATTGACATAGAACTTCTGATGCACTTTGTCCCACATGGTAGGAGTGTGACATTGGACTTCTGATGCATTTTGTTCTATATTGTACGAGTGTTACATAGGACTTCTGATGCACATTGTCCTACATGGCATGAGTGTGACATAGGACTTCTGATGTACTTTGTCCTACATGGCACAAGTATGACATTGGACTTCTGATGCACTTTATCCTACATGGCACGAGTGTGAGATAGGACTTCTGATACACTTTGTCCTACATGGCACGAGTGTGACATAGGACTTCTGATACATCTTGTCCTACATGGCACGAATGTGACATAGGACTTCTGATACACCTTGTCCTATATGACACGAGTGTGACATAGGACTTCTGATACACTTTGTCCTACATGGCACAAGTATGACATAGGACTTCTGATGGACTTTGTTCTACATGGCATGTGTGTGACATTGGACTTCTGATGCACTTTGTCCTACATGGCACGAGTGTGACATAGGACTTTTGATGAACTTTGTCCTACATGGCACAAGTGTGACATAGGGCTTCTGATGCTTTGTCCTACATGGCATGAGTGTGACACAGGACTTCTGATACACTTTGTCCTACATGGTATGAGAGTGACATAGGACTTCTGATACACTTTGTCCTACATGGTACGAATGTTACATAGGACTTCTGATACACTTTGTCCTACATGGCATGATTGTGACATAAGACTTCTGATACACTTTGTCCTACATGGCACAAGTGTGACATAGGACCTCTGATGCACTTTGTCCTACATGGCACGTGACTTTGAATGCACTTTGTTCTACATGGCACATGTGTGACATAGGACTTTTGATGCACTTTGTCCTACATGGCAAGAGTGTGACATAGGACTTCTGATGTACTTTGTCTTACATGGCATGAGTGTGGCATAGGACTTCTGATGCACTTTGTCCTACATGGCACGAGTGTGACATAGGACTTCTGATATACTTTGTCCTACATAGCATGTGTGTAACATAGGACTTCTGATGCAATTTGTCCTACATGGCACGAGTGTGACATAGGACTTCTGATGTACTTTGTCTTACATGACACATGTGTGACATAGGACTTCTGATGCACTTTGTCCTACATGGCACAAGTGTGACATATGACGTCTGATGCACATTGTCCTACATGGCATGAGTGTTACATAGGACTTCTGATGCACTTTGTCCTACATGGCACGAGTGTGACATAGGACTTCTGATACACTTTGTCCTACATGGCACGAGTGTGACATAGGACTTCTGATACACTTTATCCAACAAGGCACGTGTGTGACATAGGACTTCTGATGCACTTTGTCCTACATGGTATGACTGTGACATAGGACTTCTGATGCACCTTGTCCTACATGGCTCAAGTGTGACATAGGAATTCTGATACACTTTGTCCTACATGGCATGAGTGTGACATAGGACTTTTGATGTACTTTGTCCGACATGGCACAAGTGTGACATAGGACTTTTTGGATGTGCTATGGCTGTTACATTTCCCACATTCAGGAGGACACCCACACTTGGTACCCAAGTCACCTAAATAACTCAGGTAGGTATCTCTATTCAACACAAAATACCCGGGGGTTATATCAGGGATCCTCCATAGACAGTTAAAGTCAACATAAATTACGTAGATTCAGCAGAACATCCATGGAAAGGTACTTCACTTCTTCAACTTGTTCCTATGACCTTTACCAGGGAAGGCAATTTAGAAAATGGGTGGATAGAATCAAATTTCTTCAGTCATTTGTTAATGTAGACTTGTAGTTACTAAATGCCTCTCTCCTTCATCAAAGTTGTAACCTAGTAGTGAAAGACTTTACCTCCCACCCTTACAGTTGTTCAGAACTTGCAATTAAATGAAATAAGGTAAGCCCTGGTATCTGGTATCTCTTTTCAAACATCTGACTGCCCTGTTTGCAGTTCTAGGACCTCTCTACACTTGACTAGTGGCATGCACTTTTCCTAAAATATCCCCTTATTTGCTTAATATCATTAATAAAACAGTGAACGGATTAGCAGCTGACTGAGGATTCTACAAACATCAGTAAAATATGATTTCAAAATATGTAGCAAAGAAATTAGTCCAACAGAAAATTTTATATTATTTCATGAAGCATAAATGTACAGAAGAGCAGGAAGCCTTTACTCTAATTTGCATAATGCATTCAGTGAAGTAGAACACTTTGATATACAGCATTGTTAGGCTTTAGTTCATTTTTCTAAGAAAAGCATCTGCGCAACAAATCGCCACCAGCAATATATTTCCAAGAAAGCTAGACATCTTTATAAAAAGACACTTAATACCTAAAGAAAATTATAAAAAAGAACTGCTTTCCTTTTAGTTTTTTAGTGAAAAAGATCATTTCAGGGACATTTACTATCTTGAATTCATTTGACTGTGACCTGGGTGCAGTGAATGTTATATCAGGTAACGGAAGGGTTTACTGCCTGACAACAAATCAGCATTCTGTGAGGTAAAATTCTGCATTGCCAATGTTACGTCCTTGTTCCTATTTTTGTTTCTAAATTTAATCTACTAGTCCTGCAGACACTGGGAATGTAAATTAAAATTATACATACTTATAGGTCCATAGGTGCATAGGTAAAGGGGATCTTGTTTCAAGTCAAAGGGCAACAGGGAATATCAACTCCAGGTCTTTAGGAAAGTATGCACCTATGCCTATCCATCCATCAAGAGTGCTCCTTTTTGAAAACAGTTAGTGTGAGGACATCATGATGCATAATGCAAGTCAATACTCTAACTCAGATATTGCCTGGGGGAAGTCTTAGTTTACTTGTTTTGTGCCGGGGAAAGTCTTAGTTTATTTGTATTGATCACTAGGATGACATAATGACAATACAATTGTATCTATGGGTTCCAATGCTATTTTCTAATTCCACACCTAAGGTAAATCTACAGACATCATTGGTTAAGGCCTTTAAGTCCAAACAAAGGGTTTCCTCTCATCTATCTGTGCCATAGATTGAAAAGTTTGGAAAACTGCAACCTAGACGTTTTTCCCATTTCTCTAGTGCTTGAAAGGTGCTTGGTAAAATAATGCTTAAATGGAGAATTTCCCTTTTTCTTTTTCAGAATTATGTCAATTATTATTTTAATATAATCTCATGAATGATGCCTGCAAATGGTCTTTAATTTGATTGGTGCACCCACCTGGTTAACAAAGACAAAAATATAAAATAACTGCCATTAAAATGAGTAGAAAACACACAAAGCCTGTAAGTGTAAATGCGATCACAGAAAAGTTCAGCATCAAGGACCACCCTCCTTCTCTTGTCTCGTAATACGTTTACGTAATTGTAATGATTAGTGATCATTAATAGCCATTTTATTAGAAGTCAGCACCAAGGATAAACTGTCTATTTATATGAGATGGATGGGATTCCATGCAGAAAAATGAGGAACTGCTACACACAGTGTTAGAAAAATAGATTTGCCATGAAACATCTTTACTACCATTTTCTAGAGCACCAGAGTTATATTTTCATGCTAAAAATATATTGAATGCCCATGAAAATGTATAAGAAGACTGTAGTCAGATGTAGTTCTGTTTATGTTTAATTGTTTATATGGGCTATTGCTTATTCCTTTAGTAGCATTCACAGCAGCATTAACACCAGAGGTAGCTAATACTTTTCATTGTATGCTACAGCAGGGTAGCGGTAATGCTTCTGAAAGGTAGAGATTATCAGAGATTGTATGCTACAGCAGGGTAGCGGTAACGCTTCTGAAAGGTAGAGATTATCAGAGATTGTATGCTACAGCAGGGTAGCGGTAATGCTTCTGAAAGGTAGAGATTATTAGAGATTGTATGCTACAGCAGGGTAGCGGTAATGCTTCTGAAAGGTAGAGATTATCAGAGATTGTATGCTACAGCAGGGTAGCGGTAATGCTTCTGAAAGGTAGAGATTATTAGAGATTGTATGCTACAGCAGGGTAGTGGTAATGCTTCTGAAAGGTAGAGATTATCAGAGATTGTATGCTACAGCAGGGTAGCGGTAATGCTTCTGAAAGGTAGAGATTATTAGAGATTGTATGCTACAGCAGGGTAGCGGTAACACTTCTGAAAGGTAGAGATTATCAGAGATTGTATGCTACAGCAGGGTAGTGGTAACACTTCTGAAAGGTAGAGATTATCAGAGATTGTATGCTACAGCAGGGTAGTGGTAACACTTCTGAAAGTTAGAGATTATCAGAGATTGTATGCTACAGCAGGGTAGCGGTAATGCTTCTGAAAGGTAGAGATTATCAGAGATTGTATGCTACAGCAGGGTAGCGGTAACGCTTTTGAAAGGTAGAGATTATCAGAGATTGTATGCTACAGCAGGGTAGCGGTAATGCTTCTGAAAGGTAGAGATTATTAGAGATTGTATGCTACAGCAGGGTAGCGGTAATGCTTCTGAAAGGTAGAGATTATCAGAGATTGTATGCTACAGCAGGGTAGCGGTAATGCTTCTGAAAGGTAGAGATTATTAGAGATTGTATGCTACAGCAGGGTAGTGATAATGCTTCTGAAAGGTAGAGATTATCAGAGATTGTATGCTACAGCAGGGTAGCGGTAATGCTTCTGAAAGGTAGAGATTATTAGAGATTGTATGCTACAGCAGGGTAGCGGTAACACTTCTGAAAGGTAGAGATTATCAGAGATTGTATGCTACAGCAGGGTAGTGGTAACACTTCTGAAAGGTAGAGATTATCAGAGATTGTATGCTACAGCAGGGTAGTGGTAACACTTCTGAAAGTTAGAGATTATCAGAGATTGTATGCTACAGCAGGGTAGCGGTAATGCTTCTGAAAGGTAGAGATTATCAGAGATTGTATGCTACAGCAGGGTAGCGGTAATGCTTCTGAAAGGTAGAGATTATTAGAGATTGTATGCTACAGCAGGGTAGCGGTAATGCTTCTGAAAGGTAGAGATTATCAGAGATTGTATGCTACAGCAGGGTAGCAGTAACGCTTCTGAAAGGTAGAGAATATCAGAGATTGTATGCTACAGCAGGGTAGCAGTAATGCTTCTGAAAGGTAGAGATTATCAGAGATTGTATGCTACAGCAGGGTAGCGGTAATGCTTCTGAAAGGTAGAGATTATTAGAGATTGTATGCTACAGCAGGGTAGCGGTAACACTTCTGAAAGGTAGAGATTATCAGAGATTGTATGCTATGGCAGGGTAGTGCTAACGCTTCTGAAAGGTAGAGATTATCAGAGATTGTATGCTACAGCAGGGTAGCGGTAATGCTTCTGAAAGGTAGAGATTATTAGAGATTGTATGCTACAGCAGGGTAGCGGTAATGCTTCTGAAAGGTAGAGATTATCAGAGATTGTATGCTACAGCAGGGTAATGGTAACACTTCTGAAAGGTAGAGATTATCAGAGATTGTATGCTACAGCAGAGTAGCGGTAACGCTTCTGAAAGGTAGAGATTATCAGAGATTGTATGCTACAGCAGGGTAGTGGTAATGCTTCTGAAAGGTAGAGATTATCGGAGCCTTGAAATAAGGGTGCATAAAACCCTCTTTGAGGACAGAATTAGCCTTTTAGGTCATGCATTGATGAATTAAGGATATTTAAAAATTAATTTTAGAAGGGATGCTTTATATCTGCTAATATATCATTTTGCCCCATTTCCAATATCCATAATAATGTATAGCAAAATATGGCATACCTGCATTTCAATGGTGAGGATAGGTACATCAAACATCTTTCTTGCAATTTTGTTTGTTTGCATTTCTCAGAATCATGTCCACTTGCATCACATGAGCTGTCAGTGCACTGCAGTGAATACATTTTCACTTTTTCCTACTGTAGTCTGATTGTGGAGTTGGTATATACAACTTTTGGATGTTTGGGTCCCAAAGCCCCACATGGGGCATGCAGGGGGCTTGTACCCCCCAAAAAACATTTTTCTGTTTTCAACATTTTTTCAAGTTACACTTCCCAATATTTAAAAATGAATGAAGTGTGTCTCATTGTAGAATGAGTCAATAAAACACAGGGAAAGTGACAAAAGACTGTCTCCATCTACCTTCCAGAACTTCATGCATTGCCATTCCTGGATTCATAAAATACACGACTTTGGTGGTTGAGAACTTTGTAGCTATTGCTCTACCTGGTGCAGTAATAGAACTCTCAACTTTCAGCACCAAAGGTGAGTGTGCTACTTAGGTAAGTTTGCAGAAGAAGCCATTACGTCTGATAGGTCTTTATTTGTATTACACCTTTTTGTCACTATCCTTGTCTATAGGTACAGATGTAGCTTTATTTCCAGTTTAAGGAGTTTGATTTTAACAATTTGTATTGACTAGATTACCTGTTTTGTGTTGTATTTCTGGGACTCATAAATCTGAGTCCTGGAAATATGAAAAAAACTATGGTAACAGGCTGGCCTTACATGGATAATAAGTAATAGCCAGCTCGCTGTCTAGCTTTACTAAATACATGTCTAGCCTATGATAATATTACTGGTTAGCACATCTGTAAAGATGTTGCATTATCAGCCTCTTAGATTCCCACAATGGTGCAATGGACATACTGTTCAATTGTTGTTCAAAGGTGTGGACACAGTACACCTGGAGCCACAATTCAAAAAAATTAAAAATAAAGTTTTTATCTGAAGAAATTTTCATTAAGAAGATGAAAGTGCTTATCTTTTACTTGTTTTTATTAGCATTTCAATATTAAAGCAACCTTATTATTGTGAATTGTGGCTCAAGGTATACTGTGTTCATACGTTTGAACTACCTTGGTTTGCAGTTTGTTCTTTGTGGATAATATTCAATTGGTTCTTTCATGAAAAATGTTAACTTTCTCCTTTTTTGTTGGGCAAGGTGTAAATGTAATGGTTCCATATGCCACTTATGAAATTATCTCCCCTACACTGTCCATTTAAAGCTGTATGTCATAGTGCTGTGATCTCTAAATGGGGTTTGAATGACATCTGTTTGCCTGTTGTAGGTTGTCAAGACCTCTGAGCACAACAAATAATCAACACTACTGGAGGCTAAGGTTTGGTAAGCAATAAAGGCATAGCCTTCTTCCACAGGATGCTGGAACTTACACAATTATCTGTTTGAGCTTCAACATGGCTTTGCTTTTCATTGCCTCTTCCTAAATGTTTTTCTGACCTGGGGACTATCTGATCTCTAACAGAATCTATCTCCACCTTAAAGTTGCCTAAATTGTGTAGTAATACCAAAAAACCTGACATATTGTGTGCTTTTGTAATTCCGGAACATTCTAACACCAATGGTCCATTTAGTGTTCTGACTAACTTTCCCACACCTCTTCTTTATCTGAGTTCATCTGTTACATTTCCCAGCCCAGTATTTTTCTTAGTAGAATGTTTGCTCCTACTTTGGATCTTTGATTCAGACTTCTGACACATTCTCCCTCTGAAAGGCTATTTAACAAGCTGTTGTCTCATAGCAAGTTTACCTTCCTGCAAATTAATTAAATAAAACTTATCTTTAACCAAACATTTGAACACAGCAATTTGCTGGGGAATTAATCCTGGTAACATTAACAGAGACATTATTAGCCATACAAACAGTACTACAAATTGACCAAAGCAGGTTAGATAATTCCACAAGGTAGGATGCTGTTAAACAACACCTTTAACCCTGCCAAAGGAATCATCCATCCTCATTTATGAGCTGCACTGGATTCCTTCAGTGACCTCACGAATAGCCACTCTTCTCATGAAATTAATTAATCAAGATAAGGGATGGAAACAGAGTGACAGGACTTTCTTTCATATATCACACATGCATGCACACACTTCCAGACAATTCAGAAGCTGCCAATCAATCCACCTATTACGTCTTTAGAATGTGTGAGGAAACGGAAGTACCCATTGAAAACCCACATGGAGATTCTGCACAGAAGGCACCACAGCCAAGAATAGAACCAGAAAACCTCTTGTTGCTAGGTAACAATTCTACTCACTGTGCCACTATTTAACACCAAGCAAATGTATGTATGTATAAGACAGAGAGGGGGCAAAATTCTTGGTACTATTCTAATGAACACATTCCCATTATTTTTGAAACCCCAGCAAGAAAATTATCAAATTTCATTGCCTTTATACTTCTGTGTTGATTGAATTGGATTGAAAAAAAAAACAATTGTGAAACTATAGTAGAACAGTAAACAGCAGTTTCTGTTCTCCAAGTTCTTTTAAATACCTTTATTAAATTACCACGGAAGGAATAGGTAAACATACAGTAACACAAAAGATAACAAACCATATTAACATTTTTTTTTCATTTACATAGATTAGACATCATATATATTTTCTTTTCTTGTAACTATCATCAAGCCAACATTACATAAACTGATGAATTCCTGCCTTCCCTTAAACCTTTTTCCAGCAGGTCAAGCCTCTCTTGTATACCACTCAGGGTTGTTGTTGTTGTGTCTTTCGACTTTTCCCTGGTTAGGGGTAGCCACAGCAGAACTCCAGTCCGCTAATGATTGGCAGTAGATTTTTTACGTGCCAAGTCGCCAGCCCTGACGTACAATCTTCAACGAAGGTACGCCCATTCACGCATGTCTCCACACAGAAGACACTCTAGCTGAGAATCGAACAGGACAATGTCTTACTGTGAGGCGACAATGCTACCGCAGCATATCCCACTCAGGGTGGGGGTCTGAAATATGCATGTGCTTGTTTCTTACATATACTAACTCTGAACTCATCATACCACAAATAAAAGGTAATACTCAGAGATACAGTGGTCCCGGACTTAATACATGTAACCCTACACTTTTGTGTATTCAGTTTCACTATTCTAGAACTCTTATTTATTAATTTATTTACATTTGTTTACCAAGAAAGTCCGACTGGGCCAGAAGCCCATTTTTCAGTGGAGGCCCAGGGAGAAAAGCTCCACAGAAGTAAGATGCAGAATACACATCATCTAGTTAGTCTATACAAAGCAGTATTCAAGTAGATAACAGTTCAAAAATGAAAATCACACAAGCATTTCAGTAAAAATCCCTGTGAGAAAAATAAAATTAGTACTGTGTACATATTAAATAATAGTAATGAACAAATGAGATTTACTTTATAAATATATATATATATATATATATATATATATATATGTATGGATCTGGGACTGCTGAATGAAAGTTCCACATTCTGAATCTAATATCACCGAACTCACTTTAACGAAAGCGCTTTCACCAAAAAAGCCCTTTTGCTAAAGTGTGTTAAAAAAAAAACATTAAATCTACTTTTACGCAGAGAGGTAAGCCCCCCTGCACCCCACATTCCCCCTACTTTAATATTCTCACTTCGAGATCACACTACAGTGGGGAAAAGGGAATTTTCCCTTATCTGCACTGTAGTATGACTGACACAACAGGCATACTTATGCGAAAATGCTGCTTCGGTGAAAAGCATTTTTGCGTAAGTATGGCTGCCCATTCGTGATTCGGTAAACAGTGCATTCGTGCAAGAGTCCTAGACCCATATATATATATATATATATATATATATATATATATATATATATATATATATATGTATATATATATATTTTTTTGTTTTTGTTTTTTTTTGAGTAGTAATAAACATTGAGGAGAGGGAGAAAATGGGGTAAGGAGTAGACAGTGTGTTGAGAAAGTTATAGATATCTAGTCAGTCAGGTTTGGTGCAGGAGCGATGCCAGTGCTTGGATAGATGTTCAAACAGTAGTCATTTGAAATTGGTAGATACAGGTGTGTTTTGGAGGATGTGGAGTAGAGAGTTCCATAATTTGGCTATTTGATTTGAGAATAGGGCTTTACCATGAGTGTTGTTAGCTTTGTTTACTGTGAGAAAGTTTCAGTCTGTAGATCTTAGACTTCGTGGACATGAGTAGGGAACAACAAGTTCCTTGAGGGATGGGCAATTATCAGGATGGAAGATGATACTGAGTGTGAATTTAAGTTGGTAGAGATGAAGAAGGTTAGGTAGCTCGAGCCAATTTTATTTATGTAGAGCAATACAATGGTGGGTTTGATGGGGAAGGTTGGCTGCGACTGATTATTTTGTTGTAGCAAGTTTCCAGTTTGGTTAAGTCTGATTTTTTTTTTTAAGTTGGTAAAAGGGGGGAAAACTCTTACTAATGAATACTAGAACTGTATATGGTTACCTGTGTTGAAATGGCATTCTTAGTTATAAATAAATTGAATTTTTGTACCCAAAATTTCCTGGTACTCAAAGTATTAGTAAAGACATTACCAGCCAGCTGTGTAGAATTATTATTCCAATGAAAGCTTACACAACTTACCTTCTGTTACTTGTAACACAACGTGTGGGATAGCAGGATGGAAAAATGAAAAGATGAATGGTGCTGTATATGGCAAATGTTATTGTGATGTTGTTTTAGACTGTGTAATAGTTATAGAATTCCAGAAAATATGAGATACATTCCAACCTGTATAGCATGTTATTGCATCAAACTTAAAGCTGTTAATACTTGTTGCAACTCAGAGCATATCTAGTGACAGTACTTTAGCATGTGGTTATACTGAAGGAGCCATATTCACTCTAAATGTCCACATCAGTGGTGTTATATTGACATTGGTAATGCCCACTGCCTTTCTAATTACTCATGGGACTGTCCTGCAGGACGTCTTCTTCTTTTGCTTCATTCACATTAGCTCAGCTGGACTGTCTGCTCTATGCACCTGAGATATAATTTCTTAACATTGGGATGTCCCCATCTACTAAAACAATAATTTTCATGAAGCTTCCCTCTGCTTACCAACAGGATGGGTTAAACTGTGCCCTGGCCTTCTCTTGTACTATTTTTTTAAATGTTGACCTTACAGCCTATGCGTTTGCTACATACAGATGATATTAACTCCCATCGCAGATGACCTGAAGCCTAATATGCCTTAAGACAATACTTATTACTTGGAAGTCCTGATAGTGAGCTAACATAGCTACAAAAGTATGGATAGTATTAGCAAATATTGACAAGACTGACATTCGGTCTGGGTTGCACAAGTCAGGTTTTCAAAATATTGCTGTCACATAGCCGCAACCTTTCTTTTTTTTTCATGATTATCAATCACTGTTTTAATAGGTTTTGTTTCAGGCATGGTAGACT
Source organism: Protopterus annectens (assembly GCF_019279795.1). Taxonomy (NCBI): domain Eukaryota; kingdom Metazoa; phylum Chordata; order Ceratodontiformes; family Protopteridae; genus Protopterus; species Protopterus annectens. The sequence continues at coordinate 1,382,434,425 of NC_056746.1, read as the reverse complement.
GGGTGTCAGGACTTCTGGTGGAGGGGGTTTTACAATTAGTCAGGAAACACCTGCCCTGTATTAATCTAGACATTTGTCCATGAAAAGATGAACATGGTGCTGAATATTGAGTCAATAAAATCACTATGAAAGATCTATTAAAGAACCCACAGGAGGCTGGAGAGTCCTTGAAAAGTGTTAAAGCTCCTTATGCACAGGAATGTTGCAAGGATATGCTATTTGAATGAGTAAGTGACATCCTTACAAGGACTCCATACAAGCTGAACCCTAGGGGCATTTACAGGGTCAATCAAGGGGTTACTTTATGTGCATACTCATAAAAATCAACAAAAATCAAAAAACCAACACATTCATGAAATCAGAACTGTACCGCATAAAGAGCTATAAGAACTAGGGGTAGCAGCGGAAAAAAAAACGAAGAAGAATACTCAAAAGTTTTAGTCACCGCTAAAAAAACAGTCAGAGTCCTAGAACAGGCAGCTCTTCCAATAGATGTTCCTGCTGATGATTGAAATGCCTACCCGAATAGCACATTCAGAGGATTCTTTGCAAATGTACATTCCTTCTTCATCTGCAAGAACCAGACTAGGTGATAGCACTAATGCTGAGGTATAATAATATATCTGAGAACCAGACTAGGTGATAGCACTAATGCTGCGGTATAATAATATATCGGAGAACCAGACTAGGTGATAGCACTAATGCTGCGGTATAATAATATATCAGAGAACCAGACTAGGTGATAGCACTAATGCTGCGGTATAATAATATATCGGAGAACCAGACTAGGTGATAGCACTAATGCTGCGGTATAATAATATATCGGAGAACCAGACTAGGTGATAGCACTAATGCTGCGGTATAATAATATATCAGAGAACGAGACTAGGTGATAGCACTAATGCTGCGGTATAATAATATATCAGAGAACCAGACTAGGTCATAGCGCTAATGCTGTAGTATAAGAGTATATCTGTCAGAGTACTTGTGATGATCAGCATAAACACCACCAAGATAAATTCTTCCCATTCACTTCAAGGGAGATTTGTGTGAGTCAAGCATGGTGCATTGGGGGGGGGGGGGTATTCTGGGATGCTGTCAGTACTTCATATCCTTCATTTACAAAGAGACCTGGACAAGCAAAATAAATAAAGCTATAAAACTTGTTATCTCACTGGCAACAATCTACTCTGTTAGTCTACATCTTGAGGACTTTTGAAGTGATGTTAACAAGATTGCAGCTGAAAACAGCAACCCAGGAATATCCCTAAGCAGAGCAGAAGAATCCTGTTTGGACCATAGGTATCTTGCTCTCCTCCTTCTAGAATTTGTTAGCTGAAGAACTTCCTTTTCTTTGTTAACGTCTTCTGGATCTTTTCAAGCCAGCTGCTTATGCTATCTCAGTCCATTACAGTATGGTAGTTGACACAGAGGGTTTAAGGCTATGGGCTCTAGTTTCGGAGGAAAAGGGTTTGATTTGCTCAGCCCTCATTTGCCTACCTTGTGGCCATGAGCAATTCATTTAACCAGACAATCCTTAAGGGCAACTGGGAATTTTGGCTAGGCGGAATTTTGGCTAGGCTCCTCTGTGGTCCCCTGGAGTGCAAGCCCAGTAACTACCGATTTGCACAACAATGCCTACAAAAATAATAATTTCTTCCCCAGCTGGCTAAAGCATGGGGGTCCTGGGACAGACGTCCTCTATCCATTTTACCTGAAAATGTATGTTCCACAAACTGTCACTCTTTTAGGTCATAGAGCATCTAGTGACCATGTCATGAATGGGTCCCATCAGTGTAGAGGCAAGCTAATTTGGTTTTAATCTCTAAGATTCCCAACCACTGCCTTATCCAGTTTAAGTGAATTTCCCTTCTGGTGATTTTGGAAAAAATATAAGAGAAACCAGTTGCCAGCTAGATTAAAAAATGGATTGCCACCTGTAATCCACATAAATTCAGGCAGTGGTGCAGTGCTATGTGTACAATTAGTGACACAGACACTGTAGGGGGAAAATGGACATGAGTGGTTGACATTAGCGTTCCCATCCTGGGAGGAAGGATGAAGCCTAAGCTTGTTGCAATAAATTGAAGTAAAGTTATGAGCCTGGGGATCTCTGTGTTGCATTAGCTGTGTGCATCTTAGTCCAGAGGTTGTGCATGTTTACAGGCATACACACGCCTACGGAGGGAATTGATTGTGGAGCTGAAAGGCTACTGTGGGGTCTTGTTGAGTTAGAGCTCACTCCCCAGATGAAGTATTACCCTGTACCAGCATCCTCAGTCTTCTCACAGGCCCAGGATGCAGGTCAAGTTGAGCCAGAGGGAAGTTAAGGTGGCTCCGTTAGACCCAGGGAATTAGGAGAGGAGACAGTGTCAGCTGATGGCCAGCTACATGGAGAAAAAAAACAAACTGGTGCAGTACTATGATGGAATCTGATTGGCTATTGGCATTACACTTAGCAGAGCAGACAAAGGTCATCATATTGGTGCTATCTCAAATTACCTTAGTCCGCTACTCAATTTAGTGCCAGCTGTCTCTTGATTCAGGCTCTTAATGACCATGGACTTGACCAGGGTCCTTCTGACTACTTTAAAAAGATCTAATTACCTGCCACTTCAAAGTCAAATCTGGAAAGTCTGTATTCGTCTGTGCAGGAAGCTTCTACAAAGTACAGCATGATTCCGCCTTTTTGTCAGAGAGTTCCTCTGTCTTCTTGGCACTATACACCATACTGTATACTGATGCAAAGAGGTAGCTAGTTATTTTATTACCTGAGGCTCATGACCACAATCGTGTGCCCATCTTATCAAAAAAATAAAAAAAAACTGTTCTTCAATCTTGTTGGAATAGAAAAAGTAAAGGAGAAAAAAGGTCTTTTCTTCTTTTAAACTTTAGCAAACCACTTGACTCATTTGTAATAAGCAGGTGTTACAGTTCATAACATGCATGCAGTGCTACAGCATTAAGTTTTGACTGCAAATAAAAAAAAGAAAAAAGCGTTTTCTTTCTATTAAATTGTAACAAACTTCTCGCTGCATTTGTATCAAGTGGTTACTTCAGTTTATACCACACATGGAGCACTACAGTGCTCATTTCTGACCAGAATAAAAAGCTGTTTCTTTCTTTTAAACTGTAGCAAGCTCTTTGCTACAAATGTAGCAAATAGTTGCTGTTGTTTATACCACACATAGGGTGCTATAGTGCTTAGTTTTGACCACAAATTTTATACTAGCATTAATTTCTAAATGCCGGAATATCCTAAACAGCAATCAGCATTTGCAGATCGCTCCCTCTAAAACTTTTCACCTGGGGCAGCTTTTCCCTTTACTGTACCCTAGGTATGCTACTGCACTGATGTTTCAATGCGTCAGTGTCAAATGGAGGCTAAAGACCTTAGAAGTGGTCATAACAATCCATTCTGCATATTGAAACTTATACCGGTCATCTATTCTTTTCCCAAAAATGATGTGGCTTGTGGCTAACCTAATCTCAGCTGGTAGCTTATTCCATCTTCTTTTTATTCTGCTTTTAAGAAGTTCAGCTTATCTAGATGTATGAATCCTGTCATTACAAACTAGCAAATTATTGCTTCTAGTAGCTCTATAATGAGACATAATGTTAATGCCCATGATAATTTTCTTAGAATCATCATTCTGGCTTTGATAAACTGAAATCAGTTCACCAAACAATAGACAATACTGAATGGAATATAGAAATAGCTTCTTCAATCTTTCTTCATCATTTAGCACATTAACCTACATACAACAATTTTGAGCACTTTCTAACTTGTTAATATCTTCCACAGTATAAGAACAAAAACCAGTTCCATACCCTACTACTGGTTTTACAGTACTTTTAAAATGGTTACAAGCACAAAAAACTTCTTGATGAAACACATCAAACTCTAGTTAACACCACACTAAAGATTTGCTTGCTGAGACAACTTGTTCATGTCAAGTCATCAGATATCAAAACAACGAGGTACTCACATGCATGGCTTTTTGTTATTAATTAATTTCCTAACACATATGGACTGCATTGTTATGCTCACATGTAGTAACCTGTTTTCATTTACAGTTAAGTAATACTTTACTGTAAACTGGTCAAACAACCCATCAATAATTTTTTGTTGGTGCATTTGGTTATTACATGAATTTACAAGGCAGACAACTTTAATATTGCCAATAAATTTCACAAACCAACAGTGACCATCAGTGGGTACTGTAAACATATAAATGTGAAAGACATAAGGTCATAATACTGAACCTTGCGGAACTGCACTTAGGATTGGATAGTAATACAACTGGACTCTATAGTATTTTAACAAGGATATTTTTCTAGGTAACCAAGCAGCAGCTCAGTTCACAAAGTAGCTATTAGGCTTCCGTTTATGTAATGCTGCAGTTATCAATGACTGAGGAACAGAGTTAAAAGCTCTGACATGTTCAAGTAGTCAGTACTTACAGAATTCCAGGATTCTTTGTTAGAATAATATTTGAGTAAATTAATGATTAAGTTGGTAATGCATGACTTCCCTCTAGAAAAGCATTGTTGATAGATGTCAAAGTATTATCCAGTTCCTTGCATTGCCATAAACTGTAGCAATACTTTTTCAAATGTTTTGCCTATGATGCCAATCAAACTTATAGGTCTGTAGCTTGCAAAAAAATCCTGCTTATAGTTTTCCTAATGGCATTTTTAATTTTTCAAACTTTATCTTTATACAAGCATGCATCTGCATTATTAGGGTCCCCATACATTTCCTCATCTTGTTTCTTTTTCCAAGACAATCTTAATACATTTCTGTTCTTCCAAGCAATATTAAGTGCATTTAAATCAGCTTCAAATACCATTTAACTCCTCTACATTTGTTATTGAGAATATTTCAGTCTCATAAGGTACCGTCAGAGGTGTCCTACAAAATCCCCCAATGTCCAAACAATCACATCATCTTATAGATACTGACATAAGTTCTGCAGATAAACTGTTGTAAGTTAGAAATGAAATCAATCTACCACTAACATAAATGGATACCAAACCACCCTTAATACCAGCTCTGTAGTTTTGAAAGCCCTGGTACCTTTTAATACACATAGGTCTAGCCTTGATTCCAAACCAGGTTCCGGCGACACTGCTGTAGTGTATTTTTCTTTCAACAGTAACATTAAATCAGACATATTTTTGTACATACTTCTTGTCTTAATAGCAGGAATTCTAATGCTTCACAGTACTGAGTATCATCAAAAGCGTAATGAGATTTGCTTCTAAATACATTTGGTTAGCCTCTCCAACTTGTACCCAAGGATTTTATTTCCCAGATGATTCAGATGCTATCTGTCTTTAGAAAAGTAGTGTTTGCTTCCCACCAGGTATGCTTGCAAATGTAACTACATGTTAGTACAATATAACATTAGTTGTCTAATGTTATTGTCAGGAGCACATGCAGTTTCACTCTTGAATATCTACAAAAGTCAGTTTGCATGAACTTCATTACATATATGTATTATTTCTTTTACCTCACTCAGAATATTTTTCTGTTGGTGCAGCACTTGCGTTTTACCACTGCTTTCTTCCTCTGTGTTATCAGTCCTCTCTCACTTTAGAAGGGATCGTGCTTCATTTGTAAGTTCCATTACCGCTATCTTATATTGTGTTCAGGAATCTAGATTTATTTGTGTCTGAGACCGCCTCTGCACTCTGACCCCTTTCTCTTGGTTGTATTACTTATTACATAACTTCCTCATCAGATTTATAACTAAAACTAGGAGTAACATCTTTTTCATTTGAGTCTGTTTCTGTTTTTGCATCTCTCTACTCCTATACAATAATTAAAAATGAGAGTAAGTGTGAGTAAAGAAAAGTTAATAACTATGTCTTCCAGGTAAACAGGTAAAAATGCTACTTGATATTTCTAGCAAATACAAAAACGTCCAGGATGGCTAGAGAATTCTAGGTCCAAGATGGTTTCTCCCCTACCTAGTAGAAACCTTGCTCACTTCTACCTCACCTTGATCCATCACACCTACACCTACGTAGTGAAGACTAACAGGTGGTTACGCTTTTTCCTCATAGTATCACTTATTTTTTTTACTGGCTAGGGTTCATAGGTTCATAGGTTCATAGGTTGGTACTAGGCTATCAGCCCTAGGGCCTATACAAGCCTAGCCATAACAATTCCCTGGCTATTTCTTCCCACATTATTTACTTTCCTGGACCCCTGTCTAGCAGGGTGACTGACGTGATCCCTGGGGTGAATTTCCTTTCTCCCATCCAATTGTCAAGGTTCCTCTTGAAGAGGTCCAAAGAGGCACTCTGCTTGACATGTATGGGCAATCTATTCCAGAGTCTGGGGAGTCTCTGGGTCAGGAACCTATCCCTCCAGCATGTTTTGTTTATTGTGATGACAAGGTTTAGATCCCTGGAGCGTGTAGCTCTGAGGGATTGGGATTTCTTTAAGTGTAGCATGTCCAACAGCTCTGGGTTTGACATGGCCTTGTATGTTAAGCAGAGATCGCCTCTGAGTAGACGATATGCGACAGAGTATAGCTGGAGTTTTTTAAGGCGGTCAGTGTAGCGCATCTGCTTTAGGCCTGTGATTCTTTTAGTGAGGTATTTCTGAGGCCTTTCCAGTTGTTGCAGATGTCTTGAGAGGTACATACCAAATGGGGCGTTGTATTCTATAATGGGTCTAATGAGGGATGAGTACAGTGGGACAATGACCTCCTTCTTTCTGGATGAAAAGCCCTTCATGATGAGGTGTGCCACATAGAAGGATTTCCTGACTGTTGTGCCGATGTGGTTATCGAAGGTGAGACCACTGTCCACCTGTGTCCCTAAGTCTCTTATCACACTTTCTGTGTTTAGTGTACTGCCACCTATATGGTAATTCATGGATACATGTTTTTTCCCAAAGGGGATAACAATACATTTCTTGGCATTGAGCTTGAGCCCATGGCTCTGGCACCAAGCATCTGTTTCTGAAAGTCCCTTTTGTAGAGTATCCACATCATTTGGGGATTCAATAATGGCTCCCAGTTTGCAGTCATCTGCAAACTTTGTTAGCCAGAGTCCCTTAGTGTTGACCTGTACTTCAGAGAAGTAGATGCCAAACAAGAGCGGCCCCAGGACTGAACCCTGAGGTACTCCACTTGTCACTTGTCTGGAGCTGGATTTGGTGTCGGCTACTTTTACAGTGTGGGTTCTATCAGTAAGCCATTTAGCAACCCATTGGGTGACATAGGGATTAATGCCCAACTTAGTAAGTTTATCTATGATTCCAGAGTGGGGGATGGTGTCAAAGGCCTTGGCAAGGTCTAGATAGGCTGTGTGGACCACCTTACCCTTGTCCATGGCTCTGGAGACTGATTCAAAGAAGTCAATCAGGTTCAGGAGACAAGATCGGCCCTTCACAAACCCAAACTGGGTGGGGTCCAGTGTTTGAAGGTTGCCAATGTCTTTGTTTATAAGTTCCATGATAATACGCTCCATGGCCTTGCAGATAAGGCTTGTCATACTGATGGGACGGTAGTTTCCGGGATCCAAGGTGGATCCACCCTTGTGGATTGGGATAACTGTAGCTCTGCGCCACTCAGTGGGCACAAAACTTGAGGTGAGGCTATGATTAAACATGACACTTAGGTGAGGTGCCAGTTCATATTGTAGTTCATGTAGCACACAGCCCGGGATGTCATCTGGTCCCATGGATGCTGTATTCTTGGCTTTAGAGAGTGCGTTTTGTACCTGTGTGGCCGTTATTACTGGAATTTGGCAATCTTCCGGTATTGAGATGGGCCATTTAGGGGGTGAGGGGGGTGAAGTTGGCGCTGAATCGATCTGCCAGGATATTGGCAATATCCTTTGGATCAGTATATTTAATGCCATTCTGTTTTAGCTCAGAGCAGATCTGAGCATTGCCATTTAGATTCTTGACATAGTTATAGAATGCTTTGTGGTTGTCTTTGGAATCTTTGGCAATTTTATTTTCGTAACTAGCTTTGGAGGATTTTATGAGGCATCTCAGTTTCTTACTGAGGCTAGTAAGGGAGTTTTTTGCATTCTGGGATTTTCCTCTCTTCTGCAAAAGTTTCTTCCTTTTGTTGTAAAGTTTGTTTATGGCAGGGGACCACCAGATTGGCTTCCTTTTTTTGGATGAGAGCATTTTGGTTCTATTTGGGATGGCACGATTCATGCATGAGTGGATGTGCTTGTACAGTGCCTTAGTGTAGGATTCAGCAGTTGAACTTTCAGTTCCTGTCTGCATGGGTGTTATGAAGTTTGTCACTTCTGACTTGAGTAGCATGAAGTTGGCTTTGGAGAAGTTTTTATGGTGGTTTCTTTACTGGGGGGTGGGGGTGGGATGTGGATGTTAAGAGTGATTAGCTTATGGTCAGACCTGACTAACGAGGGGGTGACCATAGGTATGGAGCATTGATTTCCCATGTTGGTAATGACCAGGTCTAGGATATTGGAGCCCCTGGTGGGACTATGGATTAGTTGATCCAGGGCATTGGAATTTATGAATTCCAAGAACCGTTGAGCAAAGGTGTTGGGACATGAGTAGTTTTCCCAGTTAATGGCAGGGTAGTTAAAATCACCCAGTATTAGGGTGTTTGGTTCTATCTTAATATTTTCCAGTATGTTTAGAAAGGTGTAGTGAGAATCTTGGGGTATGGTGGGGGATCTGTAGCAAGCTACAATTTGGATTACAGTCTTACCTAGTGTTAGTTGCACTTGGAGAATTTCAGACACATTGTGTTGGCCAACTAGCCTGGTGGTGTGAATATCCTTGGTGAATATTGACACTCCTCCACCTTTAGTGTTTCGGTCCTGGTTTGGTGGCGAAAAGTGTGGTAAGAGTTGTAGCCTGGTATTGCAGGGGTGCTCTCTGGAGCCTTGAACCAGGTCTCAGTTACTGCACAGATATCGATGTTCTCCATTTTTAGGAGTGCCTCGAGAGAGTGCATTTTGAGGTTTAGACTTCTAGCATTGAGTAGCATTACCTTCAGATTTTGCATGCTTGTACCTGTTACGGTGGTGGTTTTGTCCTTTGAAGTTTGCCTAAAAAAGGCACTATAGGGGTGGCAAGAGCCTTAGCCAGTAATCTGAATCCCAGGGGCGACAGGTGCAGACCATCTCTGGCAAAGCATCGTGGTCTGTCAATCATGTCATCCCAGGCAGACAGATACTGGATCCCTTTTGAATGACACCAGAAGCTTAGCCAATTGTTGAAGTCAATCATTTTATCCTTATATTGTGGTATCATTCTGGGCGAAGGCAGGATGCTACTCAGGGCTAGGGTCATACCTGCCTGGGCCACATGATCCAAGAGCTCTTCCATGTCTCTTTTCATGTAGTCCAGGGAGGTGCGTCTCAAGTCATTCACTCCAACATGGACAATGACAGAGTCATATTTGTACTTGTTGTGGAGTGACTTGAGTGCATGCGTTATGTGGCGGATCCTGGCACCTGACAGGCAGCTGACTGTAATTTTCTCCTTATTCAACCCGGTGAGAGGGACATCAGTGTGCCAGACTATAGAGTCACCTATGACTAAAGTGTTAGGTACATTGTCTTGCCTTAGGGGCTGTTGCTGGGTGGCACACTGGTGTTGTGAACTATGTGACACATTGGTTGTGATTGGTGTTTGTTTGCAATTCAGCTTCAGAGGTCTTTGTTGCTTGGGCAGGTTACAGTTAAGGGCCTCTGCATATGTGGATTTAGTGTTGCTATATGTGGGTGTTGGTGGTGCGGGTTTAGAAGGGCTATGTGTTGCTTGAGATGTAGTGTGGGTGTTAACCTTCTCCTCTTGACTGTTTAGCACAATCTTGGGTGGAGAGAGCTTTGCTTCCATTTTGGCTATGTAAGTGCATCTCTCACAGGTTGTAGTGTTGCGTGGTAGGAGGAGAGGGTTGTCTGTGTACATGAGGCAATTGCTGCATTGCCCCAGTATGCCCAGATTCACCAGGTGGACAGGAGAAATCACCGGAAGCTGACCCTTGGACATGCTTGGTTTGGGGCTTTTTTTTTTCTTTGTAAAGTATAGGAGCTGTTTCCTTAGCAAGGTACTTTGCAATTATTGACTGTTTAGTACCTACTATTAATTTCTCCTTGTTAATTGCACATTTATATTAAATGTTATGATAGTATCCTAAAAAATCAAACATGCCCTACGTGTGCATCCTAATAAATATGTAATTTTATGCTCCTTCTCCATGGATCTAGCAACCCTGCCAAACTTTGCAATGAGCAAATGTCGTTATGACTTTTTTTTAGCTAGCAGACCTAGCCACAAGATTATTGTTTAACTTCTTTAACATTAAATTATTGTATCTCCCTGTCTGTTCTCTCAATAATACAGAACTCACACGCCCACACGCACACATGCACACATGCACACACGCACACACACACACACACACACACACACACACACACACACACACACACACACACACACACCGCAGCTGAAATACATCTCAAAAAACGCATCTCTGTGAAGTCAAGAAACACTTTAAAGCTTAGTTCCTGTAACCACAAAGTCTGTGGCCTGAGTACATGGAAGAGGTACCTTCTAGAGGTCACTACTGGGGAGGATCTCAAGGAATTTATGGAGTACCCTTTAGTGACAGGCTGGTATGATGAATAATTAGCCTAACACAGAGTTGAACCTGCACCAACAAATTTACCATATTATTAACCTTCCTGTGGCTTACACATTAATTCATAACTCTGTCTCCTTAGCCAAATTTATTTTACTTTAAAGTTTTAAGTTCTGTTTGTTTACATTGCAACTCTTGAAACATATTTGTTTTACTCTGCTACTGAATGTTTCCTTTAGAATATCTTGTTTTACTGCATGTTGTCTTCTGTGTACTTTTACTATGGCCCTCAGTAATAGCTGATAATAGTTTGTTTTGTATTTAACAAATAATTAATATCAAAACTAAAATAATGCAACAGCCACGATACAGAACATAGACTTTCCTGTACAAGTTCCTTCTCCTCTCTGATTATTGCTGGGTTCTTCTTCAGCTGCACATGATAGAAGTGGTGAGAGATTTCGAATCACAAGCATCATTAAAGAAATAAGTACCCATGTTGTTTGTAATCTACATTTAATGTGCAAACATACATTCTTTTTTAAAGACGAGTGGAAAACAGAACTACTATAAGTTCCAGAATCCTTTATTAAAGTGTCTCTTTTTACTCCACCTGACTGACTCTGAACTATGCATGGAGGTCAGGTGTACAAATGTTGTCTCACTATGCCTTTTAGCAAATGTAGCATCCCTAGTTACTTTCATAACTGACTTCATAAACAATATATCTTTGTCTGTATTTGTGTTTATTGTTTTCTTCAGTTTTGTCACCCCTTGCATTTCAGCTGTTTTAGCCATACAAATTAAGGTGATCTGTTAGTATTCTGCATTAGAATTTTGCAAAAAGACAGAACCCAGAGGTTCATTTTTGAGAGTCCTCTGCTGAAATACAAGAAAAGTTCTGAGAAAAAAAATTCAGCACCACACTATGGGTTTCACTTTGCCATGGAAGAGGTGCAGTTTAAGCAGCTTCCTGTTTTCAGCTATACAAGACTTTCTCCAGATAAAAAGAAGAGGTTATTAGCACCCCTTTATCCCCAATCTATTCCCTAGCCTTGGACACATATGGGACTTTCCTTCTCTACTGTTATTGTTGATAGTAAATCAGCAGGTCCAGACGCAGAAGATGCCAGCAGAGCTTCTGACAAATTGTCACCATCTCCCCCCCCATACAAACTCATGTGCAAACAGCCATCAAAACAGTCAATAAATTGAATGTCTCAGATACTAATTGTACCCCTTCTTTGCAGGCTGGGTCTCATCTGGAATAGAATGGTGATGTGTTAAATTCACACCTGCACCATGCATATCTGATGGGAGCACTTCTAAGGGACCCCCCTCCTATTAGCCAGCAGCTCGGAGGCTAATTATGTTCAGCTTTGAACTCCCACTTCTCATCTAAAACAGTAGTTCTGTCTCTATGACAGCAAAACACCCAGCATTCTCATTTGTCTTGCCTGCTATTTGCATAAAACTTAAGGACAGTTGCCTCTGTGCATCTATCATGTGTCTTGTTTCATGCATAGCATTGCTTTTTACCTAAAAAAATACATTGTTAATGGAACTGCTCACTAATGTCCCTTTTCAAATATTGGTAATTCTTCTGACTATCTGATCACTTTAAATAATCAAGTCACTTTTGTTTTTATATGAAATTAATCCAATTGCTGATTCTCCTGGCATTCAACATCTCAGTTTCACACGTGACACAGGAGATAGCAACCTGCAAGTTATTGGTACTCCATTTCCGTCTTTTACTTCTTTTAAATAATTAGGGAGGCCTAGTGACACCATAGGTGCATTTTTTTCACTGACCCATAACCAAAGTGAAGATAAGTGAGTTACTTAATGGTGTAGATTATAAAGTAAGAGAGGGACAGTCTGTGTCCAATATTGACAAGTCATGTCTGTTTCATGCCTTTTAAAACATTACAAAAGGAGCGGGATAATGTTAACTTATAAAAATACTTCATTATATGCTCATTATCTATGTGGTATAAGGAAAAACTATTTCAAAAAACAAGGTTCTGGCTTTAGTTTATTAAAATATCACTTTGCTAACATATTTTTGTTAATTCATATTCAGAGGAATTTACATTTTTCCTTCTTTTTGTAATTGTTGTTGTGCAGTGTGTTTTATTAACTGAATCATATCATATTTTTTTTTTAAAGAAACAAAGTAGATTAATCCGATAGAATGTTCTAAATTCTCTGAAAGCCAGTTTGGCAGTTAAAATATAGCAGATATTTGGAACTGATTGAAGTAGTAAGGTCAAAATGGAGGTATTTGGCAAATTTTGCTTCAGTGACATTTAAAAAAGAGGAATGCAGGCCGCACCATTTCTTATTCTGATTTTTTCCTTAAATTAAAAAAAAAGTGTCACACATTTTGCACATTTCATTTGCATTTTAATGACCAGCTCAGGGCACAATGCTGCTTACAAGTAAGGCAAGACTGTTCTTAATTCTTCCAGGATGATATTATTTTTAAAAAATGATAAGAATAAAGATAACATGTGCCTTTAATACTTGACAAAATGTCTGTTATTTATACATATATATATATATATATATATATATATATATATATATATATATATATATATATATATATAATATATACACATATAATGCAGTGATTACCTTTATTTAATAATATTTTGATTAAATACAAGTGTATCAGTCAATTATACAATGTTCCTGTTTATGTGACATAATACCTCTCATACGAAAACAGTATGTATTAGCTAATCTGCTGGTGAATTTATTTTTGTGTCCCATAGAAATGTCCTATGTTGCAAATTGTACTGTAGTATCTAATTTAATTCATTAAAATCTGCCAAAGGTTTAATACAGAACATGTAGACTTTGCATTGCAAACAATATTCTGTTCTCAAAGTTTGCCTTGTACTTTATCCTCTGTCCATTCCCCACTAGTTTTAGGAGTTTGGTGAATCACGTGTTAATTTTGGATTTTAGTATGGCTCATGAAAGTAAAGTCAAACACACACATACATACACACACACATATGTAAACATCTGCACATGGCTGACCCAGATATGTACAGACACAGATCTGTACATGGATGTACACACACACACACACACACACACACTCACACACACACAGACACACACACACATATGCACACACAAACACACACACACACACACACACACACAGACACACACACACACACACACACACACACACACACACACGCGCGCGCACTCACTCACGCTTGCGCACACACACACACACACACACACACACACACACACACACACACACACACACACACACGCACACACACACAGATGCACAGCATATAAAACTAAGCATTACTTTGGGATAACATGATGACAGAGTGCTCACTTTATTTCATTCTGCTGCCTTTTTGATGAAACAAATGACCATTTTCCAGCTGTCCTGCTGGGAGTTTGCAAACTGTGTCTTAATAACAAAAGTTTTATTCTAAAATGCATAATTCTTAGGTTCAATTGATGATACTAGTCTACTGGCCTGGAGGCCCTTAGCCTAGTAGCGTCCTATGAAAGACATATAGCAATTGTTTCTATGGATGATCATGTGCAAAGATTCCCTAGATATGCACAGCAATATAATTTTGTGGATAAATAATCGCTCTTATTTGTCTTTATTGCATCCATGTTTAGTAATTCAGCATCTTTTGAGAAGCTAAGAGATGAAGGCCCAGTGACAGGGAAAAACAGACATGATCTAACAAACTATGAAAGCATGACCTGAGTGGTGTAAACGCTGACAAAATATCTTCAGGTGCAAGGGGGGGGGGTAGTAGTTGATCTGAGATAAGTTAGAGCCAAAGGTCAGAGGTCACTGATAATAAATGACAAAGGCTAAGGATGTGAAAGGCAGGTCTGCAAGCCAAGTTCAAGTCTTATAAGAAAAAGGAAGGGAATATACAAACTAATAAAATTTTAATGGCACTAACCTTTTTGAATATACCCAACATACTTTTAAATGGTTGCATTTGTATGGCACTTCAAAAACAATATTTAAAAAAAAAACAGTAGTTATTGCATCAGCAATGTGCCATACTCACAAACTGCAGTAGTCTGAAAAATGTTGTTGAGTCTCTTATTGCTGCAATATCAGATATGAATACAAGGCAATACCCTTAGCAGTATGTTTCTTAATCAGACTGTTAATGGAGACTAACAATGAACTGCCAAGCAAAATTTTATTTTGCTCATTTGTATTTTTTCCTTCAGAAGTTGCTAATGCTTCTGTAATTTTGTGCATTATATTTTTAAAATAAAAATGTATTGGCAAAAAA